>NW_008682562.1:0-4971 GCF_000695815.1 Acanthisitta chloris
TGAGCCGCACGGTCAGCGCTCGGGGTCGGGATGCTCCACCAAAAGTCAACTCCAGTTGCGCGCATCACTCTGGTCCAAAGCGGAGTGAAGTCGGATTTACAGATAACCATAGTTAATAGCTAGATTCATGTAACCAGCTGTCAGTTTCTTGTGCCATTCATCTCCTGAGCAGCCTATAAAGTTCCCTGTGTCTACCTGTGGCTCCCATGACTGCTGTCTCCAACATAGCAAATGCGGAGACCGCAGCTCTCACTCTGAATGCTCTATTTGTTTTGCTTCAAAGTAGCACTGAGACTTGTTTGCTTTCGTTCCAGTCCTTCCCCTTAACTGTCCTTCCCTATCCTGTCACTAAGTGTTGCTGTTGTTCTTTTGTTCTGCCTAAGGGAGCGTAATACGAGGTTTTACTAAGACTTTCAATATCCCCCAGGCTGTCCTAAACAGCCTTACCTCTTCACATGCCACTTTTTTCTCTTCACATGCCACTTCTTTCTCTTCCCCTCCTTCCAGTGATGTCCAGCTCTCCAGTTTCTTTTCCTCTTCTCTTGTCCTAATCCAAGCTCTTTGAGACAACCCAGAAGGTGTTTCCTTGTTCCGTCATCATCCTTTATCCTCTCATTCCTCAATTTCCTTCACCTGGCTTGTTTGCCTGATTTGTGTCCTAATTCTACTGGTTTCATTCACATGGAGGACTCTTACTCCCCAGGGGGTACAGGCAGACTCTAGGTGGTCTGAAAAAAAGAGCTTCAGAATGTATTTAAATCAATTAAGGTTGAATCAATTTTTTCAATCAATAAGCTTCTCAATCACAATGCAGGACTCTCCAAAGCACAACTGAAAGTATTATAGACCCTGAAATTTCTGCTGACTTCATATGCAAATTAAATTAAGTTTTTTTTGAAACCTTACCTAAGTTTAATCATGCACATGCCTGTTGGATGCTATATAGAACTTTCATTAGAAAAAAAATCAAAATAGTTATTCTTACCAAACAGTGTGCCCAGAGAAGGCAGGAAGACCATCATCTTTAAGAGGGCACTGTGGTAGCAGCAACACTGCACATTTTTCTCTGGCCCTTCTCCTTCCCCCAGAGTAACCTGGAAGTAGAAAGTGCTCAAAATGAGCCTCAGCCTCCTTGTATGTCAGAAGCATTGGCACAAAAAGCCTATCAGCTGGGCTGGAAATGCTCACTTCTGACCGGGACAAGTAATTCCTGCAATTATAGCCAAATAATAATGAATAAACCACAAGTTTTAATGAGAATTAAAGAAGATTTAGGATTAGAGTTGGTAGCAGTGGTATGATTCAAGATAGCAGGTGAGTCCCTGATCAGGATCACTCAGTATATGAGTGCTTATCTGATAAAAAAAAAACTAACAGTCACCTGGTCAAAAGGTCAGATCTTTTCACCTGAGTATCAGACCTTTCATTGACACCCAAAATCCTACATTTCTTCAGCTGTAGGTCAGGAGTTTTTCCAGCTTTAATACAAGAATAGTTTTTTGTGCTTTAGATATAACCTGTCAGATTCCTATTGCAACAGGACAGAGATCTTTTCTTTCGTTTTATTACATCTCTTTCCTCCAGTATAGCACTCACAAAACATTATAATTATACTTCACAGATGGGGGTAATATGAAGTAATAATCCCTATACCCTGCATTGTGAGGGCCTGATCCAAAAGCCATTGAAGTCAACGGAAATAGTAATTTAACTGGGGATGGTTGCAATATCTAACAAGCATAAACCAGCATATTTGTACTTACTGGATAAGATTGCAAACAAATTACTGTAATTCAACTGAAAAACTGAGAATATCTACCTTTGGAACTATGGTTTTAGACCTAAGAGCATGAGATGATGGAGCCTAAACACATGCCTATGTCAGGATAAAATATTTCCCCACCAAGCTGGGAGAAAGGAATAAATATTACCTGGCAGTATCTTGTTACAGATCATGATTGTTCAGGTGACTTAAAAAATAGCAAAAAAAGTTTTGGAAGGATCAAATCTGCAAAAGGTATTTTTTACACAATTTGATTCTTAGAAATGCAAAATAAAACTCCCAGTTTGGAGACTTTATCCAAGCTAAAAACACTCTGAGGACATTAGATATATATGCCTTATCCAGATCTAAGATAGTACATTTCTGCACAGGTTCTATGAAGGGTTAAACTTCTTCAGCTCCATTTTTTAAATCAAAGGGTTTGGGGATACTCAGATTTCAAGAGGTCTCAATATTTCTGCAGTAGCAAGCCCTAGGTTTTTTTATATTACCTTGCTCTGCTGACCCCCTAGCCAACAGTACTTTTAATAAATTGGGCTTTCATTTAAAGGGCTTGTGATTTGTTACTGCCAGCTAAAGGCAATAGTTACCCTAGAACTGTGTCCTTTCATACTGTGGAGATATTGTATTGCTCTAGCACTGCACATTTGTTAAAAAGACTGTTATTTGAAAGGTTAAACTTTTCACTTTGCTCATGAAAACATGTGAGAAAGGAGGAAGGCAGAGCTATGGATTTGGTAGTGACTCATTTCACCAGGTTGTAATAAACTTAGCACCATGTCAAAATTAAAGAGCTTCTGAACTTGCAAGGGCTACCAAGTGACACATTCCAATGTGCAGCCGAGCCCGAGGAGCAGTGAGTGTGCCAGGCAGGTGGGTCCTGACCCTGTGCCTCAAAAGCCATGCTGCCCACGGTCCTTAGGTGGGTGGGACAGTGCTGCTAGCAGGGATGGAGCCCATCCAGTTTGCTTCAGCAGAATGAGGGGAAGAGGAGCAGAGTCCACTATCCTGACTGTAGGCAGGGTGCCTGCTGCCTGCTGACATGAAGACAAGTGCTGGCTGCTGAGGACCTTACCACTTCTGGTGTCTTGTTGTCTGCTGTGTGCCAGCTGTGCCACTAGCACTGCTGCTTGCTTTGGCATCATGAACTCCTAATGGTTTTTGGCCTTTTCGTTTATTTGCCTTGTCTTCTGTTTTTCCCGTTTAAATTTCCTTGGCCCTTTTCCCAGTGTGTTGGACTGCTGCAAGAGAAAATGATATGATCAGACTGGTGTCGTATGCAGATTGAATTCCTGGCATATGCATGGGGGAAGAAACTCTCCCAGAGCCAGAAGATGAGGCAGATAAATGGCCAGTACGAGAGAGTACTGAACACTCAACTAAGTAAAGAAAACCTCAACCTAGACACTGAGCTGTGAGCACCATGCAACCAATGCTTAAAACCAGAATCATCTGGACTCTCATTCTGTACTTAAGCAAAGGTAACAGAAACACAGAAACACACAGGGCATTGGTCTTCCATTTCCCTGCACATCTTTAGGTGCTGCTGTGGGCAGACCACGCAGCAGACAGCAGGGCAGACTGTCTGAGCCAGTCATCCTTCTCTCCCCTGGCCTGTGACAGTATGCTACAGACATAAATATTCTCTATGAGAAATGGGTAGGATAGTGGGAACATTGCCACTAACTTAGGAAGCTTAAAATACATACATATATTTTTATAACTATAGAAATAATTAAATATTTTATTTTTAACACCTCTTTTTAGCCATCAGTACAATGATCACAGAGCTGCTGCCCTTGGATATATAAAGCAATGTGACATACAGAAATGAAATCAAGCCCATGAATAGCAAAGAGATCATCTTGTCTCCAAACTCCAAATTTCTCTTTTTCTTTTACTTCCTCAGCTGTCCTTCAGCTGTTCACACCATGGTAGTCAATCATTCCTCCATTACACCAGGTTAATTCACTTTATTTCATGGCCTGTCATCACAGTTTAAAAGGTTACTTTCTCTTGATTCGGAGACTTTAGAATAAGACAAGACTGTTCAAAGAAAGAATGAGGATAAAAAAGGAGGAGATACAGAGAGAAAATGCAATTTTTAAGTTAAGCTTTCAAGGGCACTGCTTATCTTTTCAGTGGGACTCAGGCTTCTCCCACAGGCAAGACACCCATTCAAGGTTAGCTAGTTTAAGAAGAAATTCAAAATACAAGCACTACATATGTGAATAGCTAAAAAAACCAAAATTAGAGCTTGAGATTTATTTATATATTATATGTATATATGTGCTTCTTACCACTCTGAAACTGCAGAGGGGCTGTAATGGGGATGCAAACTTACATCTTTGCAGCCTAAATTCGACTCACAAACAGTACAGGATGCTTTTTACACTGGTAGGTGGCTGTGAAATGTTCCCTTACAAAACTGATTTTGTGATGCCAAGTAGTTGTACAGCAAAACATGAAGAAGTGTCTCTATTTTCTGAGCATGGGAAAGAAGTTACTGCTTTCTTAGGAAGATTTCTCCGGTGCTGCCCTTTCTCTGTCCCAGCCTCTGTGGTCTCCATGTATTCCTGTGTTCAAAAGCATAGGGGGAAAGAAGAGGAGGACCCCTGCCCACTGCTCCCAGCCAGTCTGTAGCAGCTCCAGCATTACATGGCCAGCCTAGGCAAGGGCTGTACTAACACAGAATGCCCTCAGGGCCTGGCAGGCACTTACTGCCTGTAAAAACCCTACACAAAACAGACAATTAGCACTTTAAAGTACTTTTTCCGTCTCTGCTAAAGCCTCTGATCTTGAAAGGATATTTGGACAAGCTTTTAATGATTCTATCCACTGATACTATTTAACATTTCTTCAATCAGTAGCATCCTGGCAGGATGTCCACATTGTCATCAGAATTGGTTCCTTCTCAGTTTGCCCCTCCTCTACTTCCATCACAGAGTTCTTCCTTCTCTCCTTTTTTACTAATTTTTGGAAATGGTCAAAATAGCCTCTTGGAAAGACAAAGTGTATGCTTTAGCCCCTTCTGTGGTCTACTCCAGGGAGAGGCAAATGCTTTCAGACCCCAAGAATGCAGCATGCTCACTAGTTTCTTGCTTGTCTATTCACTGTTGATCAAACTGCTTTCTTTGCCATAAGCACTAGTAATTTCTCACATGCTTAGCTCCTAGACCAAACACAGT
>NW_008682563.1:0-3479 GCF_000695815.1 Acanthisitta chloris
GGAAGAGGGGAAGTGCCCTAAGTGGAGGGGAGAGGGTACCTGGCGAGGAGGATCCTTGTGGGGGGAGAGGAGCCCTAAGAGGTGGGAGAATACTCCTGGGGGGGTTGGAAGAACCCTACTGGGACAAGACCCCTAGGCGATGTGGGAAAGCCCAGTGCAGGGGCTGGAGGAGCCCTAGGAGGGGGGAAGGAGCCCTGGGGTAGGGGGAAGATCCCTAAGGTGGGAGGTGAGAGGACCCCTGAGTGAGAGGGCAGAGAGTAGCCTTATGGGGGGGAAAGGCCCCAGTGAGGGGGAGAGAGGACTCCTAAGTGGGGATAGCCCTGGTGGGGTGTTGAGAGGACCCTTACTGGGAGTGAGAGAGAGAGGACCTCTGGGGGGACACTATGACCCCTTCATGGGGATTGTCTCACCCTGGGGGTACACTGACCCCATTTTTGTCTCTTTGTCACCATCCCTGTCCCACCCTCCAATCTGGGGTGGCTTCTGGGCGAATTCAAGGTGACACTGGTGGCCCTGGACCATGTCAGTACTCCTTTTGGAGGTCCCCACTCTCCTCTGCTAACGAGCCCCAACTCAGTCTCTCTGGTGACAAACAGAGGTGACAGAAGAGGATGTGGGGTGATTCTGACCTCCCTGTTCCCCCACAGTGTTCGAGTGTCCTGTGTGCCAGCACCAGTGTCACCTCGGTGACATCGTGGAGAACTTCTTCCTGCATGAAGGTGGCACCGAGGTGGCCCCAGCCCAGGGTACCGGGCAGGTACAGCCTCATTAGTGCTTAATTAGTGCTGACTGGGGCCAGGGCCAGCCCCCCTTGCATAATGTCCCTTGTCCCCAGTGCTGCACCAGCTGCGAGGACAATGCTCCTGCCACCAGCTTCTGCGTGGAGTGCTCGGAGCCTCTGTGTGACACTTGTGTGGAGGCACATCAGCGGGTCCGGTACACCAAGGACCACACTGTGAGGGCCACAGGTGTGGCACTGGATTTGTCACCTCCCCCATCATCCCCTTCTCACCCCCTGTTAGAGGACCACACTGTGCAGGCCACAGGTGTGTGGCACTGGCCTTGTCACTTCCCCTGTCATCCCCTTGTTGCCCCTCTGTCACCCCTTCACTGGCCTTATCACCCTCTGTCACTTTGTCACCCCATCACTGGACCACACTCTGCAGGCCCCAGGTGCGACACTGGCATTGTCATGCTTCTCACCATGTCACACCGCCCAGTCACCCCATCACTGGCCTTGTCACCCCTTGTCGCTGTCTTCATTACTGTTCTTGTCTCCCCAGTCACTGTCTCTGTTCCCCTGTCACCATCCCTGTCACTGCTCATCACCACCCATCACTGTTCTTGTCAGTGTACCTGTCACCATCCCTGTCCTCCATCAGCGTCCTTGTCACCCTCTGTCACCCCTTCTTTTACCTCTTGTTGTTGTCCTTGTCACCCACTCATCACCTTCTGTCACCTCTCATCCCTGTTCTTATCACCCCACATCACCTCTTCTGTCACTTTCTGTCCCTGTCCCCCATCAGTGTCCTTGTCACCCATTTTGTCACCCCTTCTGTCATCTGTCCCTGTTTCTGTTGCTGTCCCCAATAGTGTCCTTGTCACCCACTCATCACCTGTCACCTCCCATTCCTGTCACTGTCCCTATCACACCCCATCACCCCTTCTGTCACTTTCTGTCCCTGTCCCCATCCCTGTTCCCCATCAGTGTCCTTGTCACCTGTTCTGTCACCTGTTCTGTCACCTTCTGTCCTTGTCACCCCTTCATCACCCATTCTGTCACCTCCTGTCCCTGTCCCCATCAATGTCCCTGTCATCCCCATCACCCGTTCTGTCATCTCCCATCCCTGTCACTGTCCATATCACTCCCATCACTCCTTCTGTCACATCCTGTCACCATCCCTGTCACCATCTTTGTCCCCCATCAGTGTCCTTTTCACCTCCCCAACACCCTTTCTGTCACCTTCTGTCCCTGTCACCATTCCTGTCCCCATCAGTGTCCTCGTCACCCCTTCTGTCACCCATTCTGTCATCTTCTGTCCCTGTCACCCTCTCATCACCCATTCTTTCACCTCCTGTCCCTGTCAGTGTCACTGTCCCTGTCCCCCATCAGTGTCCTTGTCACCTCCTGTCACCATCCCTGTCACTGTCTCCGTTCCCCATCAGTATCCTTGTTACCCCATCACCTCTTCTGTCACCTCCTGTTCCTGTCCCCCCCTCGTCACCGCTGCGACACCCCTGTCACCTTTCCTGCACGCTGGCCGTGTTGTCTGCCCTGTCCTGGCAGCCATACCTGTCCCCCTGGGCTCAGGTGCTGTGGCAGCAGGGTGACAGTGCCAGCAGGGCTCTGTGCCCCTGCTATGCCAGGAGGTGACAGCTTCCCCCCCAGGCCCCACGAGGCCGTGGGCAGGGCCCATGCTGTGCCCCTTGCATGGCCAGGAGCCCCTCGAGCTCTTCTGCACCACCTGTGACACCCTGACCTGCCAACGCTGCCACCTCACCCAGCACCAAGACCACCGGTGAGTAAGCTTGTTAGTGCTAATTAGCACTGATAATTACCCTGGGGGGGGTCGTTAGTGCCCACATCCGAAGGTGGGGGTGGCTCAGAGGGTGGGTACTGACCCTAAAGAGTACAAGAGCACAGCTCCTTGGGTGGGTGGGCAGTCATGGAATGGGGTAATTAGGCTGATGGGTTACTGATGCATGTTAATTAGCATTGGTTTATGAAGCTCATTAGCTGGGCAGGGACTCATTGGAGGTAATTCTGGTTTTTATCAAATAGCTGTCTGATTATCAGCAAGATTAAAATTGCTCTGGTGCTTTAAAGAATTGGTTTGGTGATTAGGACAGGATAATTAACCACATTGTTCATCGTTTGGTTTACTTTGATTTTCAGTCACTTTTTGTTGTTTTGTAGTGCTGTTGTTGGGTTTTTTTAATCTTCCTCCTTCCTTTTCCCTTCCCCCAGTGATCTTTTCTGACCCCTGGCAGTGATCTCTTCTCGGGCCCGTGATCTCTTTCACCTCCCTCTTTCCCCCCTTTCTCTCTGTGTCCCCCTGTGTCCCACAACGTCACACCCTTTCCCTGCTCCCTGCAGTTCCCAGACCCTGGATGAGGCTGTCCGGAAGCAACGTAAGGCTCTGGCGGCTCTGGTTCAACGTTTGGGGGACAAACAGGCCAACCTACAGCGCAACACCAGGGAGCTGCATGGATTGTACGTGTCTCCTGTCCCCTCCCCTTCCTCCCCTGACTCCTTGTGCCCAGCATGTGGCAGTCAGGGGTGCAGACTGTCTCCCTGTCCTCTGTCTCCCAGCATGTGGCAGATGTTGGAGGTGCAGACTGTTCCCCCCGTCCCTCCACTGTTGTTCCCTATCCCCCAGCATGGGGCAGTTGTCAGGGGTGCAGACTGTCTCCCTGTCAGCAGCTGTTGGATGTGCAGACTGTTCCCCCCATCCCTCCACTGTTGTTCCCTATCCCCC
>NW_008682564.1:0-268 GCF_000695815.1 Acanthisitta chloris
CGAGCCACGGCCAAGTACCGCACGGCGCACGCCACGCGCGAGCGCATCCGCGTCGAGGCCTTCAACATGGCCTTCGCAGAGCTGCGCAAGCTGCTGCCCACGCTGCCCCCGGACAAGAAACTCTCCAAGATCGAGATCCTGCGCCTGGCCATCTGCTACATCTCCTACCTGAACCACGTGCTGGATGTCTGAGCCGTCAGAGTGTCTGTGTGTCTGTCATATCTCCTACCTGAACCACGTGCTGGACGTCTGAGCCGTCAGAGAGTGG
>NW_008682564.1:419-4404 GCF_000695815.1 Acanthisitta chloris
CGGCGCCGAGCCACGGCCAAGTACCGCACGGCGCACGCCACGCGCGAGCGCATCCGCGTCGAGGCCTTCAACATGGCCTTCGCAGAGCTGCGCAAGCTGCTGCCCACGCTGCCCCCGGACAAGAAACTCTCCAAGATCGAGATCCTGCGCCTGGCCATCTGCTACATCTCCTACCTGAACCATGTGCTGGACATCTGAGCCGTCAGAGTGTCTGTGTGTCTGTCATATCTCCTACCTGAACCACGTGCTGGACATCTGAGCCATCAGAGTGTGTCTGTGTGTCTGTCATATCTCCTGCCTGAACCACATGCTGGATGTCTGAGCTGCCTGGATTACATCTGTCTGTCTGTCACATCTCCTGTCTGAACCACATGCCAGACATCTAAGCCAAGGACTTGAGTCCATCTGTCCACCCATGACCTGAACTACACATCATCCATCCGAACTGCTGTGCCTGTGTCCGTCTGTCTGTCCTGCTGGGCTGACTGCTCTCCCCCCTGCCTGAACCAAGCCCATGTCCGTGTGTCTGTCCATCCTGCCTGAGTGCAGCTGGGTGTTTGGCCCCTCAACTATCTGTCTGTCCTGCCTGGCTGTGTGTGCTCCCAACCTCTGTCCATCCTCCTGCTGCACATCCCTCTGCTGCTCAGCCCATGTCCATCTGTCTGTCCCTGACCCTGGCAGGAGCCACCGGGCCCAGGTGTGTCTGGTGTCACCTCTTTCACACAGGCCACAAACACAGACTGGGGTGACACTGCAGCTCTGGGGTCTGTCTGTCTGTCTGTCCAGCTGCACTTTTCAGCCCCAGCACAGCCAGTCTGGGCATCTCCTCCTCCCTTTGCTGCTGCTCTGCCCCTGGCACCGTGCTGGGCACCGCAGGCCCCACCAGGACCATGTGCCCAGAGCAGATCCTTTGTGCCTCCCTGGCTCTTCACCCACCAGGAGGAAGGGATGGGCCTGGCCACACTTCCCAACGATGCCAGAGGTGGATTCCCCCAGCAGGTCCCTGCGAGGTGCCCCATGCTGTGCCAGGCTGGAGCAGCACTGGGGGCTCTCCCTGCACATCTGAGCTCCCCAAACTCATCTCTCTGCTCCCCAGAACCCCCAGCCCTGGCTTGGCTGCTCAGCTGGTGCACAGTGAGCATGAAGCATTCCCAACCTGGGGCCCAGAGCTCTCCCCACGCAGCTCTTCATCCCTCCCCACTCTTCCCGTGTCTCCTGGGCAGAAAGGAGGACCCTGAGGGAGGTCACAACCATGGCATGTGCCCCAGCACGGGGGGGAAAACAGCCTTGGCTCCCCCAGCACCACCTCCATCCCCTGGTGCTGGTGTGTGAAAGGGCTGTGTGCCCCTCCCAGTCACACCAGTGTGGCACTGGTTTGGGGTGACCTCTTGGTTGGGGTAAACTGCACTTTAGCTGTGGCTGCAGGACAGTGGTGGCAGAGGGGGAAGGAAGCAGAAACAGCTCCTGCTCCCAATGTCCAGCAGGCAATGCTCTCCCAGCCTCAAAAACATGGATCAGCACTTTGGGAGAGGGAGGGGAGAGAGGGGTAAGCAGAGCCCAGCAAGGCCGTGCTGAGGCTGGGGAAGCTCATTGCAGGAGTGAGTGTTTTGCTGTGTTTTTGGAGGGTTTGATTGGTGATTTTGCAGTCGCCAAGAGCACAAGTAGATTCCAGGTGGGGGCACCAGGACCACTGGCTGTGCTTGGAGCCAACACCACAGGTCCTGAGCAGAGCCACAGCCCACAGGGAATGGGATGAGGATGTTCCTGCTTGAGCCTCTCTGCCAGATTTGGGGTGCCAGAGATGACCCCAGCGCAGGGTGAGGGGCACTGGGCACCAGCAAAGCCCAAGGCAGAGTGGGAGGTCCTGGTGGTGTTGGCACTGCCCATGGTGTGTGTCTGATCCCTGCGGGATCCAGCTCAGCTGGAACAGTGACTTCCAGAGGGCTGGAGCTGTGGATCCCAGAGGGCTGGAGCAGCAGATCCCAGAGCAGCAGATCCCAGAGCTGACTCCCACCACCACCTCAGAGCATCTCCCCCTCCCCTCCCTTCCAGCCACGTCCGTGTGCCACGAGGATATTTATTGAATTAATTTATTGAGAAATGTACCTATTATTTATTGGCCGTGTTGTTGTCGTGCACTTTGGGAAAAGGAAAAAAAGGAGGAAAGGAGCAGAAAAGTCGAGAGGTCACAGAGGGAAAACCACAGCTCACCCTGGTGTCCCCCGTGTGGGGCTGCTCGGACTGTGCCAGGGCTGTCTGTAGGTTCCCAAGGAATCTGGGGAGGGGGGAAAGGGATTAAACTTGCAGCACAAGAGAGACCTTGAACTCACAGTGCTCAGCTTGGTGTTTTCTTTCTGCTTTTGGCCTCGTCCTGCGTTTGGGGTGGGGAGGGATCCCATACAGGAGTTGATGGATGTGGAAGGAGGTGGTGGAAGGAGGCTCAGGGACCAGGGAGTGCCCTCCTGGCACCTCCAGCTCTGCCAGCACCATGTGGGCACACTCAGCCACATCTTCACCTCTCCCTGGGGGCTGTGATCCCCAGTTGAGCCCAGTTTGGGTTTGCTAGGACAAGCAGCCCCCAAATGTCACAGCAGACAGACAAGGATGTCTCAACCAGCCACCAGCACTTCCAAACCCCCCAAAACCCCCCAAAATCCACTTTGCCTCTCCTGCAGAGCCCTGAGCCAGCCCTGCAGCCTTGGCCTAGGCAGCTTTGCCCTCCCTGCCCTGCAGCCCTCGCAAAAAAAAGGGGGGGGGGCTCGCCTCTTTTGCCCAGCCACTGCTGCCTGTCCCGGGGGCTCTGGCTGCAGCTGCTTCCCCATGGCTCCAAATTTCTGCAGATAATCAATTGGCCTCGGCTGCCAGGAGAGGCCAGAGGGAGAGAAAAACACGGAGCAGGGGAGGGAGGGGACAAGCTGCAGGGACAGCAGTGGCTGCAGGGGCACAGAGGGGACTTGGTGCTCCTTTCTGTCACAGCTCAGGGATTTAGAAGCATGGGATGGGGTGGGTTGGAGAGACTTTAAGGATCAGATCATCCCATCCCCTGCTATGGGCAGGGACAAATTCCACTAGCCCAGGTTTCTCCAAGCCCTGTCCAACCTGGCCTGGAACACCTCCAGGGATGGAGCAGCCACAGCTTCTCTGGAAATTCCATTCCAACACCTCCTCACCCTCGCAGGGAAGAATTCCTGCCTTATATCCAACCTAAATTTCCCCTCCGTGGGGCTGAACCCATTCCCCTTCATCCTGGTACTCCAGTTCCTGATGAAACATCGATTACATGTTCATTCCTCCCCTTGGGATGCTCCATGTCCCCTCTGCCTTCACCCAGCCCCAGCTCCTCTCCCAGCCCCTGTCCCCATCCCACCCTGGCCGTGCTCTCCCCTCTCTGGGAGGGATAATCGATGAGGGCAGCACCAGCAGCTCCCAAATCTCTGCAGGGCCTGTTGTCCCCTCTGCCAGGCCTGGCCCTGACATATGGTCCTCATTGTGCCTCTCACAATGGAAACACTCGGCGCTAATTTAGATGCTGTTCTGGCCTCGTCTCCTGCTCCGACAGATTGGGGGTCCCTTGCCTGTGCTTTGTGCTCTGACAGCAGCTCAGCTTCTCCTTGGCCTCCTGGAGTGTTTTCCTAGGCACTTCTCAACTCCTTCCCTCCTCCCACAGCTTCTCTTTCTCCTTCCCCACCTCTCCAGCCCTCTCCTCATCTATGGGAAATGCAGGTCCCAATGCTCAGGGAGGTGTGTACACAAGGAATGTTTCACAGTGGCTTTTGCTTTGGAAAATCCCCATGAAAAACACTCCTGGAGGTGAGATAAAGGCATGGAACTGCTCAGCTGCCTCTGCCCGGTGGCAGTTCTGTGTCCCTGCCCAAGCACAACTCCGTGGCAATGGTTCTTGGCCCCTTCCCTGTCCCTCCCTCCCCCTAAAAGCAGCAGCTGAGGCAGGACGGGACCCCCGGGTTGGGAAGGGGAAGGTCTCCCC
>NW_008682565.1:0-450 GCF_000695815.1 Acanthisitta chloris
ACACTTCTGCCAGTTGTGGGGAAAAAGTACATCTCCTGCACAACTTATCGCCCCCTCTTTCAGGAGCCGCTCGATACATTTCTGTATATCACTCCCTTTCACGGAAAGCCGCCATTCCCGAGCACAAGTTTGTATCACCCTGCCCATGGCAGTGGGGGGTTCGTACAAGATGATCTGCAAGGTCCATTCCAACCCTTTGTTGCCGTTCATGACAACCGACCTCCTTCAGCTGAGACGGCACAGAGGCCCATACCAGCCCCCGGGCCAATGAGCACTGACACCAATATGAGGATGCTGCAAATGGCGTTTATTGCTTCAAAGACAACACCTTATATTCAGTTACACCTTCGTTACCGCCTCCTTGTCTGCGTTAGCAACTTGCGTCATTTCCACTTGTGTAAGCTTTATGCTATCACATGCACAGGAAGGGGTTCCCGCTCCTGACCTTTC
>NW_008682566.1:0-313 GCF_000695815.1 Acanthisitta chloris
AAAGCTCAAAGTGCCTTCCTGAAGGGAATTCCCACCATTCCCAGGACAAGATTCCCACAACAAACTCAAAAAATGGATCATGGGGGGAGGAGGAGGAGGAGGAGGAGGAGGAGAAAAGTTTTCTTCCCAAATCCCATGGGAAAAAAACCAACCAACCCAATCATCTCTGGGCTCAGGAGTTCCCAAATTTTTTAACGCCGTCTCCGGAATCTTCGGCAGCTCTCGGGAAGGGTTTTCCCTGCTCCGAGTTGGAAAGAAACTTGAGGGAATTTGGGAAGTAAAATGAAGAGATTGAAGTGTTTTCAAAAAAAAA
>NW_008682567.1:0-623 GCF_000695815.1 Acanthisitta chloris
ACACTACACCAGCTACTGAAAAAAAATAAAGAAATTAACTCCATCCTGGCTGAAACCAACACATTCCACCCCTTATTCCATAGCATTTACATCATGCCATGTTCTACCTTACTCTGTTTATCTATGTTGATATCTCGGTGGAATCTCCATATTCCCTTAGTCTGCGTAACATCTTTGTTAATTGTCTGTTGAATTAATTTAGTTAATAATTTTGGCCTTCATCCTTGATGACTGTCTTCCAAGCAAGAGAAATAATGTGAAGTTGCTGCATACTGCATATATAAGGCACATGTAAGTCCTGGTTCCAATCCCGCCGTGCTCTTTCAGCTTGTCAAAGTCCATCCTTCTCTGGTGCACTTACCTGGTGCAACGATCAGAGGGAGGTTACGTCTGGATCCCCAGAATGCTGGTGGTTGAGGTGATGTTGTGGGATGCTCATTGATGTGACACACATGTAAACTAGTCACTGTGAAGAAAGTTTACTCGACCCTGGCTAAAGCCAGCACATCCCTACCTGTTGGGGTCCTTGTGAGGGACGGAGTACAGCACACACCAATATGATGCTCTGATAGTCAACTTTATTTAGGGCACCTAACAGTATTTATAGTAAAATGTCTCCCATA
>NW_008682567.1:928-3485 GCF_000695815.1 Acanthisitta chloris
TTGCTTAAGCATTCCTTTAACTGTTGCTGAAGTTACAGCTCCTCTGCTAGCCAGGCCCCAACACCTACCTGAGAGGCAGTGTGAATAAACACAATCCTTAGACCCTGTTCTCATGCAGATTTGGTTTTATTTTGTCTGGTTTAGATAGAGGAAAATGCTACCATGTCAGTTCTAGATCATTTCCATTGAATCCTAATCAGACCTGTTCTCCAGATCTGCTCTTTGTGTTATTGTGTTCCTCAGAAGGGGATGGGAGCACTGCTTTTGAGTAACCTGCAAAGACTTTTAATAGGGATTTTGTTGTGTTTTGTTAAGTGATTCATGCTGGAGTTGCTGGGGTGGAATTACGTGAGAAGGAGAAGATGACAATATATGGCACTGTTTCAAGTTACATAAAGCACCTGTAGTACTAAATCTTTGCTGGATGATTTCATGGTCAGTGATGGAGGATTGGGTATAGGAGATAGGGGAGTGATGCACGGAAATGCAGCAAGGTGGAAGGTGCTGGGGAATTTGCAGAGGGGAGTACAAAGGAGGAGCTTGCTTTTCCAGTGTTGAAGGTTGTGTGGAAATGGATACATTAGTGGTTAAAGCATTAACTCTTGATGGATTGGATACGGTGAGGAGAAAACCATGAGAATTAGGAGGAAAATCACTTAGTAGAGTACCAGCCCCATACATGGAGTTCACCCAGAGAGGGAAGGGCAAATATTTGTCTTTTTGTCCTAAACTGAAGACAAAATACTGCTTTGGTTTTGCTGGCATGTCCTGTCATCTCAAAGTGTGAGCTTTCTAGGGTGAGGATTGTCTTACCTTCCTGTAGAAGAATGATCTAAGGCAGTGGTCTCTACCTTTTTTGATCACACCACCTCATCAGAAAAAAATTGTGAGTGTTCCCAATATATTTTTATTTATAAATTATATGCATATGCTATTGTACTAATATGTATGTTATAAAAATACATGAAAATTTAAAATAGGTGCAACAAATTTTTATTTTCATGTTCTATTTTTAAGTTTAAAAATTATTTATTAATGGTACCAAAACCAATTTCTTAATGCACTCCAATGGATTGCCTTGCGCACCCCACTTTGGAGACTACTGATCTGAGTTCTCTTGTAACATAATTTAAGTAAATTTTCCAGTCATCAGGTGGTAGCTCTTTTTCAACATTTTTTTTTATATTTGTGCTGTTTTCCTAGCTGATATTTTCACTTTTAGAAAACAGGGCATGGTAAAACCTTTAGACTACATCCACATTGTGATTATGGTCCTGGCCTGACCCCAGGTCTTTGGTCCCTGATGGTCTGTTGCTCTTCCAAGCAGTCTCGCTGGAATATGACAGCTCAGAGCTGAGTATTAGAAGGGGAAAGCATTTAGTAATTGCCTTTAATTTACCATTAAGAGATTAATTATTTGTATATGATATTAAAAAGGTCTATAAAATAGCTTTATTGTGAAGTTGGGGATTCAGGTAAATCTTCAGCTATGCTGTAAGCGATAAGGTCAGCTTCTACCCAAACTTCCTTTAGTTCTTTTTTAATCTTCTTTCTTTAAATTTTATTATGCATATAATATGGGGTTCATAAGAGTTGTCCAGCTCTGTTATGGTTCCAGCTATTAATAAACGATGTTGTCTTTTTCTAAGGATTACTATGGAATTACATTCCCTGCTCCTGCAACGTTGACAGGCAGAGATGTTAGCCTTGCTAACAACCCATACTCAGGTGAGTACTATTTAAACACAAGGATGGTGAGTGAGATGTGCTGGTCATCCGGCTGTTAGTGAAAGAGTAGTCATTTTTCCCTTCTGTAGGCAGTTATACCCATCAGTCCAAGCTAGCCAAACAAAAGTGAGCATCTCTCTTTCAACCCTGACATTTATTATATTTTTTTATTGATTTTCTTTTTCTTCATGGTCAATAATTCATATGTGACTTGGAGGTTCTTGGGAGTAAGTTGGATAGCCTTTGAGAATAAGTGCAAAATTGTTACAAATTTAAATGGTAGTGTCATTTAGTGTCCTTCCCAAGCACATACAGGTGCTTGAAAAATATTCCATAGCTTGATCATTCTTCTTGAAATTTGACTGGTTTGCTTTCCTTTGTTACTGCTATTTTAGTACTTGTATGTTATCAGCAGGAGCTGCATCTAGCAGGCTCCCCCTCACCCTCCCCAAATCTAATGGACTTAGTTCCCAAAAGCATATAGTCTAAGAAGCCCTTGTTCATTCCTACTCTTACTCTTCGGTCATCATTGTGCAAAGATGACACTGATGCCATCCAGGATTTTCAGCCAGTGATCTTCTTTCACTGCAATCTGATTACAATGGTATTAAGTGTCATCATGCTTTTTGGTAACCAAAATAAATGAATACTAGTTGGGAATGAGATAGATGTGAGTCCCTAAAAATACATGAGCATGCTGCTCTGTAAGCTTCCAGAAAATGCAAGTGTTTGGGAGTTATTCTACTGCATAATCATTTCTCTAGGGAGGCTGCTTTTGGGGTTATAACTGAATTTCCCTTTCTTGTGGTTTAATCTCAGCCAGCAGTCA
>NW_008682568.1:0-4307 GCF_000695815.1 Acanthisitta chloris
GCGCGAGCGAGACTTCCTCCGCTCGCGGGACGCTGACCTGGAGCGCCGCCGCCGCCTCTCCCGGGACCGGGACCTGCAGGGACACAGGCACATCTCAGGCTCCTCAGCAACAAATACCCACAGCACCAGCGCAGCCTCCCCAGACACATCCCTGCCAACACCCAAGGCACATCACCCAAACCCCAGGCAGCTCCCTCCTCCTGGGCCTCCTGCTCCCAGTGGATAAGATGGTTTTCTGGGAAGCTGATATAAAGAGCTCCCACCATTACTGCAAGCATATGCCAATGGCCAGAGCAGAGCTCACAGCCCTCCCTCACTCAGTGAGGTCTGCAACAGTAGAAGAGAGGCCAAAGTAAGTGGCCTGTGAAACTCCCATAACCCTAAGCGAGTCTCTCTTGGTAAAGTCCTGCACTTGAGCAGCAGATTTGTTTCAACCCGCTCTAAAAACAAAAAGGATGCTAGAGGAAAGGACAGAGAGATCTCCAGGTCCATGATCACACCCAATGCTGTTATATACCATTAAGGCAAACTCTTCCCAGAGATGTCAGGGTTTGCATTTTGAATCCCTGTTTTCACATCTGATGTATTACATATGTAACAGAGATTTCAGATATTAAAACTATGTAAGTGAATCAGATATTCATGGAAAGAGGCATCAAGGGTATTCCTGGACTCTCACTCTGGGCACACAGCCCCTGTCCTGCCCAGCACCTGCCTTACAGCCCAACCAGTGACCCCCCACTGAGGTGCCCAAGCTGTAGTGCTCATTTCTTTCAGGGAGCAAAACAGAGACTGAGGCACTGAGTGAACTCCATTTGCAAGATCCAGGAAAAACTTCAGTAGCTAGAGAGAAACACAATCAGCCATTTGGGAGAACTGTAGAACTGGGCACTCACCTTCGGCGATCTCTGTTTCTTGATCCAGACCTAGAGAGAAGAGAGGTAAGTGAGAGAAGGTAAGATAGAGCAGTGGGTTTTCCACAGAAAAACTCATCCACCCTGGCAGCTTTTCACAAGACAACAATACTCCAAGTAGTGTGCCACTTAAAAAAAAAAGCTTGCCATTAAAACATTTAATTAGCTTCAGTCTGGGGGACAGGAGGGATAGCTTCTGCACACAGAGCTTCCTGTCACAACAGAAAAGGTCCAGAACCCAATCCTGTCTCTGCTGACGAAATACCACAATGAAGCTTTCTAAGTTTGCTGTGCACATCTGCTATACACTCTTTACCCCCTGCAGTGTAACATTTTCCACAAGTGCCACTTTCCAGACAGAAAGACACTTGCCAGTTTTCTGATTTTGGTTCCATTAAGGCAGTTGCACACTATAAAGGTTTTAATAAGGAGAAACTCATTCATTGTATTTGTTTAACAAATATTAGAAGGCAATTTACATCAATGTTTTATTTCCTTTTGGGAAAGATGGACCAGGAAAAAATAGAGGGGACACAGTCACAAGGGAAGAACTGCCAAGTGACTGAGATAAACTGAAAATCCTTCATTCCAGGCTTAGAGAGCCACTTGACAAGAATAATCCAAGCCTTGCTTTTCCTTCCTCACATTTCCATGGCTTCAGAGCTCGTGTGTGGCACTCTCAGCTTACTGCTGTCAGCATTAGCTTCTGACAGTCTGTAAATAACAATGCCACAGTTCTCTCAACTGCTGCAGCACCATTACTCAGCACCACTTAAAATACCACCACACATGGGAGATAGGCCCTCCCTCTTCCTGTAGCCACACTTCAGAGCTAGCTCACACCAAAATGTCACACTGAATGGTCTCACTGGGCTTTAACTGGGGAGTGGTTGCTCTCCCTGTTCGGTGATCAGAGACTCACTGCCAGAACTGCTCCCCACTGCACACAGACTCCCAGGGGATTTCCATTTACACACCACAGAGCTGTTCTGGCACTGTAACAGAAGATGTGGCTGAAAGTTACACACAGACAAAAATTTAAGAAGCAATAGAGAAGGATCTGTTTTAGTAACTTCATTTAAAGCCATACCTGGAAAAGACAGGATTAAGAAAAATCAATGTGCACTGACATTTCTTCACAATGAATTGGGATTGTTCAGTCATGGCAGAAAGCAAAAAAAAAACCCCAAAATTTAGAAAGGAATTTAGGTAGAAGGACTGTAAACAAGGTGGAGCTGAACTTGGGAGTCAGGCAAATGAACCACGTGCTGAGGCAACGCACATGACTGGGGAAGGAAAAGCTGACAAACCAGGAGAGCAAGGCAATAACCACACACTTCCCTTTCCACCTAACAGAACCTGATGGAGCAGCAGGACCTCCTGTAGATGCCTGGCAGGCAGCTGAAGTTTTCTGGTGGTTGTAATTACTCCAAGTTCTTAATGTTCTTCTCCTCCTGATTACTTTATTCTGAAGCACCGGTGCGCACATCCCCACACAGCCCTTCTCATCCCCTGGAGAGCCTGGCTGCCCTTCCACATCCCCTGGCTGCCCTTCCACATCCCCTGGCTGCCCTTCCACGCCTGTGATCTGGGCAGGAGTAGGCAGAGAAAACTCCTCATAATGACTCTCTACAGCCAGACTGCAGAATTCAGGAAGCATCCAATAAAACAGCACTTTCCTTACCTGCCTGAATCAGTACCCAGCAGGAGACAGTAGGACACTGCTGTCCAGAAGAGTGAGAGGCTGAGCAAGTCTATTTTATTTATTTTTACCCCTCTGCATCACAGAGAATTTCAGCTCAGTTTTATAACCTGTCTTTTGTCTGACTCAACACAAAGGAAATCCATTTGGCAACTCCACTAAACTTGTTTGCTGCTGTACTCTGGAAGCAAACACTAAGGTCTGCACTCCCAAGCATGCCACCTCTCCACAGAATTCCAGTCTGAAGACATTACTGGTCCCAACAGCCACATCAAACAAAGGACTTGTGCTTATTTACCACTAGGGGTGACGACGCAGTTCACTCATTCCTATGTGGAAATCACAGTGCAGCTGACAAATTAATAAGGGCTGTGAGAGTTTTACAAGGCAATTTACAGGTTTCCAGAGCATGTCACAATGCCTGTAAGTGACCAACAACTCTCAGAGTCAAGACATATTCTGCCTCTTGCTGAGTAACACCATGAAGATGCTATATATGAGGATATGACACAAAGAGCTACGAAGGAAACGTTTCCTGTGGTTCCGTAAAGGATCAAGCTCTGGATAAGAGAGGTTGCCTGAAAGGTGGTAGAAGTCACCAGCTAGTTTTTGATGGAGAAATGCTCCCGTTAGCATGGTGTGTACAGCTCTCAGCAAAAAAAAAAGCTGAGAAATCATCTGAGCTCTCTGACATTGGGAAAGCCATTTCATTTCTTAGGGTCAAGTTCTCATTTTGCAAAGACAAATGATTTGACCTCCTCTGTACAGCAGTCCTAGCTTCTTCATAACCAGTTTTTGTGTGGCATCTGAACAGAGCAGCACACAGGTGCCTCCACACACAGCCAGAGCAAAGGCCACCCACAGTCTCTAAGCAGTGTCACACCTCTCTGACATTGGGAAAGCCATTTCATTTCTTAGGGTCAAGTTCTCATTTTGCAAAGACAAATGATTTGACCTCCTCTGTACAGCAGTCCTAGCTTCTTCATAACCAGTTTTTGTGTGGCATCTGAACAGAGCAGCACACAGGTGCCTCCACACACAGCCAGAGCAAAGGCCACCCACAGTCTCTAAGCAGTGTCACACATGGAAACAGCAAGAACTTAAGACTTTAGGCCAACTTCATGCAGCTCTTAAACCCTTTGTGTTTACAGCCTTAATTAAACATTCAGAAGTGCTGTTCAAACCCCCTCAAGCAGATGCACCCACACACAGATTACCTGTGAACATGAGAGGCTTCTTAACTCTCCAGAACTGAAGGTTTGGGTTGTGTTTTTTTTAAAAAAAACCACAAAACCCAAACCCCAGACACACCAGAGGAGGAAGCAAAGCAGCATTCTGGGGAGACAGGGATCAGCTGGGAGATCCAGAGGATTGTTCCTGAAGGCAACTCTGTTGAGCCATTTTCACACACGAATGACCTCCAGGAAGAAGAGGCACCATGGGGCCAAAATGAGTCTAGGTGGGAGTGAAAGAGCCTCCACAAGGCAGCTGCATGGGAAGACATTCCTGTTTCACTCCCACCTCTCTGACCTCAGCAGCAGTGTGCTGTCACCACTGTCCCTTTTTCCATTAACTCCTGCACTCAGCAGCTGGTTCCAGATTCTGTAGCTCCCAAATTCCACTGCATTACTGACAGTCCTGCATGGACTCCAGAGACTTGTGAGGCTCTGCAGGAAGTGCTGCAGTTCAGC
>NW_008682568.1:4342-9453 GCF_000695815.1 Acanthisitta chloris
AGGCAACCCTCAGAGAAAAAACCCACATGAAACGCCCTGACTGAAGAATGCACAGCGACTTGGAGCTTACATCTTCACAAGACATCAAAAATCACCAAGCTGCTTCCTTCTGGTATTTATTTGTCAGCACTTCCAGCAATGCACAGCCAGAAATCAGCACCACTGCAGGTACACATCTCATATGCCTCAGACCAACACACACTGCTGCTGACTGAGGGTCAAAAAAGAGCTCTCCACAAGCAGCAAGGTTGGGTTTTCTGATGCAAGAAATACAAGAGGAGAAACGTGCAAGGTAACTGGGGCAATGCTGTGACAATGAGAACAGCATTCCTACCCAGCCACTTCCTCTGCTTGATCCCTGCAAATAACCACCTTCCCCACAGCAGGCTGTTTAGCTCAACTGTTTACACACAAGGTGCCTCTTCAGTTCAAGTACAGAAGAAATTGTTTTTCCAGTTCAGCTGGCAAGATGCAGAAGAGCTTGTCCTGAGAATACCAACATTCCAGCCACTCCCACTGCTCAGGAATTACACACATCTGAGCAGAAGGTGATACATACGGCCACAACCACCACAAGCAGCCACTCCTTGGGATCCCTCAGATGCCCCAGGAAATGTTTTCCAAAACAGTGCCAAAAGCACCTCACTGTTATGGTAGAAAAGTTTTGGAGCAAAACAGGCAGCCCACCTTTTGACTCATGGATACCAGCTCCATCCTACTGTCACCTCCAAGCCTAGAAGTGAGGAGGGCTGTCCATGGAATTTCTGCATGACTAGTGCTTTATGAGCAGACCTAGTCCTCACTCATTTTACACTTTCTCACACAGATGCACTAGATTAGGGTATTTTATCCAGATACAGATTCCCAAAGACAGGGACTAGACCAGTGTAAGCCTGAAGACTCCAGGGAGCTCCCATGTTTCAGAAACACAGTGGGGTGTATTGTATGCAATACACATACAATTGCTCCAAGTTGAGGGGTTTGTGCATGTGTTTTCATCTTTAACTGAATTCCAAGTGCTCACACAGCATCCAGAGCACATCCAACAGCTACTCCAGATGCTGTATTCCTGCAGGGCTTAGGTACAAGAAATCAGGCCACTTCAAAACCAACCTCACAAGCCAGTCCTCAGGTTCCACTTACCGTCTGCCCATTCTCTCCTCTCGTTCCCTCTCCTCTCTCCGTCTCAAACGGTCCTGGTTCCTCTTCTCTTGCTTTTCTGCCACTGTTTTCTAGAAAATAAATATCCACATCATATTTCAGCCATACAGGATCAGGTCAGAGATATGCAGGGAGACCACTCCAGCAGCAAGACAAAGACCTGTTTCACTGCACTTGATTTTCTATCAAGACCTCTCTCAAGGTTCTCCTTTTCCTCACAACTTCACTCACATGCCAGTGCCTACTCTGCTTTGAGTGCTTGTGCTCTGAGACAGGTGCCTGAGCTTTGAGGCAAGGAACTGTCACCATGAGTGCACACAGCTGACAGTGAGCAGTGCCCTTGTACCAGGCATCCGTGGAGGCACTGACCTCAACACACTGCTGAGTGAGGCACAGGGATCACAGCTCCTGCTCCAGCAGGATAAAGGTCTCTGTTTGCAAGCAAGGCCAGTACCACAAAACCCATTACAAACCAGTTCAAAAAACTCCTAATGGCTTCAGCTACTCAAGACCTTTTTCACTGCCAGCACCATGTGAAACTTCAGTTCAAACATTTCCTTAAGGGGTCTCTCAGAGTCAAAAACCCAGAAGGATAAATTTCAGTCAGAGCAATGACAGACTTCAAGGACTAAACAACAGCAGTGGTCTGGTTTGACTAATTCTGAGGATACATATTCAGTTACCCAGAAAAGGCAGAACAGAACCCAAGACACAGATAGACAAAGCTCCATTTGATGTTTCAGGGATTCTGCAGTTGGAAATTTCTGAGCTTTTACAAGCACAAGAATTCTGTAGTAATTTAATCGAAGTGTTCAGTTTCTTTGAAACTACAAGGAGAAGGTTTAAAACAGAGAGGATTACCCTCAGTTGATCCAGTTTCTCACGAATCTGAATGAAACCCAAGTGTAATTTGCCTCCAAAGTGGTCAGCAAGACGCCGGTCGTTGTCATGGAGACCCAGATATGCTGAGCAGACTTCACACACACGCAGCTTCTGCTGCTGGAAGCTGGATGCAGGCATTGAATTTCGGTATTCTTCCTAAAGGCAGGCAAGAAAACCCACACAAATGTCAGGGAACCTCCAGGGAAACCTCTGCAAAGAATTGCTTTCAAGAATCAAACCCACCCTCACACAAAGGAGGTGCCACACAGACACTGTGTGAGCACAGCTAACCCGACAGTCTGTCCCTGCAGTGACCAGGGATCAAATATTTCACAGGACAAAGCCCTCCCTGACCCAGTCAGCTCTCTGCACTAGGTAAGTTTCTAAAAGGCTTTTCATTCACCAACTGCTTGCTGGCAGGTGGCTGAAACTAGGAAAGGAGATGTGATAACACAGAACAGAGGTAGGACCCACCCAGGTGTTTGCCTGTGCTCAGCCCAGCCCAGAGCCCTGTTACAGGTCACAGCAGAACCCACCACACACCTCTGCCTCTTTCTTTTTTGCTCGGACTTTCTCCACTTCCATCAGGATCTTCTGAGACTCATCAACATTTCCTTCAGCTCCCAGTTGTTCAGCTTTAGCTAGGAGTTTTCCAATGTCTTCATTCAGCTCATGTACTTTCTCTGCCTAAAAAGAATGGTTAGATTTTAGTAAGACAAAAGCGTGATAAAGCTCGCAGGACAATTTCTCCTTTTTCTTTAAAAAACACTGTTTAACAAAACCAGTTGATGGAAGATGACAAAAGGATTGGTGGGCCAAGCACAGTGCAGTCACAGACACCTGGCAAAGAGAGGAACTGGATGGGGACAGGACATCAGTTCTGCCAGTCATTTCTGGCTTACAGGACAGAGTCCACAAAAACAGCTTCAGAAATGTCTTGTATTGGCCCAATGCAGCAAGTTCCCAAAAGGGGAAACTCCATGAGCATTTGTTAAAGGAAACAACAATCATGAGGTGGATTTACTATTCTAAATTATTATGGTAACATTGAATAGTGTGAGTGTGTTTTATTTCCATGCCAAAGCAACCTATTTTAGAGCCCATGTTTTAGGCTGCTATGGTCCTCTGGCCCAGTAAATGTCTCACCAGAAGGGCCAGAGCAGCAGGACAGCTGGAATCCACAAATGCCCTGAAACAACAGAGCACCAGTGCTCCTGCACAGACTTTCAGAGCCAGTGATTAATGAGAGGACAATACCTTTGCAGACACTTCAGCACTGATCTCCTCCTGTGTCTCTGCCAGGCGTTTCTTGGCCAGCTCTGTTCTCCTGTCACACTCTGCTATGAAGGATTCCAGGTGATCCATTGCCTGCATGGTCAGACAAGGAATTATGGATAAACATGCTCTCCAAGCCAGATGTAGATGTGACAGCCAACAGGGTGCAATCTCTGTGTCATGCACAACCAACCTCAAGAACAGATACTTTGAGGGAAAAAAACCCAAATGGCACTTTGCAGAACAAGTAATATTTGACCCCTACACCCTTGGGTTTGTCACCTGCCTGGAATATGACCCAGTTCCTTTACTCTGACACATCACAGGATGCTCACATGAGCACTGCTTTGCACTGCAACTTCCAAGGCAGGAACAACAGGTACAAAGACAAAAGCATTGGAATAACATGTAAAGGGAAGACAGAATTGTTCTTCCCCTTGATCTATTCCATCACAGAAAGCTCAAGCTGCCAAAAGTGAAACCACTGAGCAGAAGGCTTTTAATGCTAAATCTCCTTCTGGGACAGGGCACCAGGTTACAATGACCTGGTACAGAGCAGCAGGTGTGGGATGCAAGGAATGCCAGAAGAGCCTCCCAGCCAGCTGGGCTGCTGGGGTGGCAGGGCCACAATTACTCCTACAGCTCCAAATCAGCAATCAGGTTGACATTCAGGCAGGGGCTGCATGTTCTGCACTGGTAACACATCAAGTAACACAACAAGCTGAAACAACCACTGGGTTCTACTGCTCAGCCCAGGTACTTCAAGAGGCAGATTCCACAAAAGTAACTAAGACTTCTCCATACTCACATCCAGCTCAAAAAACAGGTCTCTCTCTTTGCTTGCTATCTCATAGTCTGCTCGCAGGGCCAAGTCATGGATCTTTGTGCATTCTCCCAGGTCCATTCGCTGTTCAAAAAGAAAGGAAAATCCATGTAAGAACTCTCCATTGTGGCAACAAGCAGCAAACATTTCACTCTTGCCAACTGCATCATATCAAAACCAAGTCATTTTATGAAGAGCTTCCCTTTAACTGCCAGTACCACAACTAGCCAGAAGAACCACATGTTTGCCAGAACCTCTTTTCTAGGTGTTCCTGGAACAACATTAAAACACCTCAAATGTTTTAAGCCCAGTCCTACCCCTGTTCTAGGTCACAGCACAGACTTAGAAATTGCTAGCAGGAAGCTGGTTCTCCTTCAACAGGCACCAACTACAGATGCCGCCTACCACAGAACCTCAGCACAACAGAACATACAGCTCTGCACCCTGCTAAAGCTCAGCTGTGAGCACATCTGTGCCAGGATGAGCCCTAGTAACACAGAGATACCAAACCACAGAAAACAGACAGAATGCTTCCTACCAACAACAAATGGACTTAAAGCAGCAAAGACTGGGGCCAGCAGAAGTGCTCAGCAACAACAGACTCCTAATTCTCTAGCCAGCCCCTTCCTACGTCCTGCTACAGACTGGAATTTTAAACCCTGCCCAAAGCCAAGTCCTACAGACAATTCTATTTAATGAGAGACTTAAGAGCATCTCCCTTCCCAGAAAGCTGACCTGCATGCAGCCCTTCCCTCCCATTGCACTCAATGCTACTTAAATTTGGTATCTTTCCGCAGCCTAGTACTTAACAGCCCCATGAACCCAAGTCAATTACGCTCACTGAACATGGAAACTGCATGTCAACAATATAAATCTATAACAAAGAGCATTTATTTATTCTTACAGTAGAAAAAGAATATGACATTTTGAAAGTTGAGATAATAAAAGCCCTAATTGTGAGCCACAGCAG
>NW_008682568.1:9480-14171 GCF_000695815.1 Acanthisitta chloris
GGGAACCCCCCAGCCTGTCATCCTCCTTTCTCCCAGGCACCACAAGCCTCAAGAAGCCCAAACTGGAATGGGCATAACAGGTGTCAACTCACTTAACAGAAAAAAAAAAAAGCTAAACCAGGACCTGTGTTCCCTGTGGAACATCACAAACCAGAGCTGGGGACAGTGACATGAAACAATGCACTCAGACAACAGTGCTTGGAATGAAGCAACTAAAGCAACTCCACCAGGTAATGCTCAGGTTTTCAGCAGTCACCTGTGTTATTAGCTTTTCTTTTTCAGACAAAAAAAGCAATTCTTTATGACTTGCCACTATTCAGCCTCCCTCATTTTGCTCAGATTTACCAGAACCAGAAGGCATATGCAGCAGGCTACAGAAACAGACACTGCATCCAGAACAGTCCTGCTGAGCTCTCAAATGGTGGAAATTTAAAGCCTACAAAAAAAAAAGCATGTGGTACTTTCAGAGCTTGATCATGTGCACCTTCAGGCAAGCCTCTTTAAAGGATGTGAGAGAGCCACTGGTATGTTAGCACAAAAATAACCTTCTGTGATGTGACATATCTTTTATTCTTATGGTCATTCTACTGAAATCCTTTTCCAATCCAGGGAGAACAGTGATGTTAGATGTGATTGCCACAGATCCTAAGTATTCTCATCTGAACTCTTCTTGCAAGCTGAGCCACTAGACCCAGTTCTGTGTGTTGCAGTACTTCTCCTGACAGAACTGTGCTTACCAGGAGCTGCAGAGCTAACTTGGTGCTCACCACTAACCATCTACGTGACAAGTTCCCAGTAACAGCACATGGCCTCACTTAACTGATGCCCACTCTCCCAGAATCTTCCTCCTTTCCCACAGAGAACCACTCTATCTTATTTAGTGACAAGTTTAGACAAGTTTCTGGGGCCAAAAAAAGAGAACAATCACAGGAACAATCCAACTTAAAATGACATCACTTATGACCAGGAACGCTGGTGCACCTAAACGCAGCAAACACCAGCATTCCTCCTGCAACGCTCAGCAATATTCCGGAGCTTTCATGACAGTCTGGACTCCTTCTCCTACTCTGCACCTGAAGGTCAGTGAGTGGGACTCCATCACATTTCACTGAGCACAGCTACCCAAGGGATCAGCCTCCTGCTCGCCTCCGATCTGCCTCCCACTGTGGAATATCTGCACATGAAGGATGCAGCAGGAACAATGCCTTCGGGGGAGGATGCAACATAACCAGCACCAGAAGGCTTGGAGCATCTGTTGGAAGTTTCCAACAGACCCAAGGACCTGATTTGTGCAGCAACACACCCAGAGATGGATGCTGCCCCACCCAGCTGGGGCCCATTTGCCCACACAGCTCTTCCAGAGCAGCGTGAGGTGCCAGTGAGGCTGCCTGTGGTCACGAGGGAAGGCTGCACACTCCAGCTCGCTTCCATTCCTGCGACAGCTGGAATGCTGTTCTTGTTCTGGACATCACATGTTCTTTCAACACAGATCTGTGGCACCAGTATTTGTTCTTGTCCCCAAGAACCTGCTGACAGCAGTGTAGAGCTCCACAGCCACTTCAAGGCCATCACAAGATCATCCGAGTGACCCACAGGAGCAGTTTTCCTTCCTGCTCCTGCAATTTCTGAGCACAAACTCCACAGCAAGATGGAAAGGATAACTCACTCAAGACAAGTAACAACAGTAGCAAGAGAAACAGATTTCTCAAGGTGCTTCTCTGCCCCACAAGACTCAGGACCCACCTGACCAGCTCAGAGTTCCTCTGTGCTTTGGCAACAGCTCCAACACTCACATGCATCACTTAGTTCAACCCCTCCAACTCACCATATACCCTCTGCCTGTAAACCTGCCAGGAGAGGCATAAGGCAGCCTGAATCTTCAAAACACCCTTTGGGCCCCCAAAACCTGTTGTAAAATCTTGTGTCAAAAAAAAAAAATATACCCTAACCAGTGACCTACATGAAGGATGGAGGTCTAACACACTGCCAGGGAAGTGAGATAACGTGGAGGCCGATCGAGCCATTGCTGAAAAACACATCTGAGCTTCAGATGGATAAAAAATAAACACAGATATATATACAGAGATTACAGAATGAAGCTGGAAGAGCCAAATGCCAAAGGCAGGCACTGAGAAGCTGACGTTTGAGCACTCAGAGCCAAGGCAGTGTTTCTAAGGCTCTTTGCAGGCAGCAGTGCTGCCACAGCCCTGCCCTGGCAGTGACACAAGCAGAGGCAGCAGTGCCAGCCGTTCCTTTGGAGACCCACTGTGCCCAGCCAGCTCCTACGGGAGCAGCAGGAAGGGCTATAAATAGCCCTGGCATCTTTAAACAATCTGGGTAAGTGATGGACAACAGGAATGGCCACAGAATTCCATGCACAGTGAGAGTCACGGTGGATTTCAAACTCCCAAATCCATCTTCATCCTGCAGTTCTGTGACACAGCAGTGACAACAGACATGCACTGTTTCCTTTCCAAAGTCAGGCTGCAACTTTCACCTAAACGGAGTAGAGCCTAAACCAAACACTTCCTTCACCTTCTGCTTTGAGAGAGAGAACTGAGCCAAACCTGTGAGCCCTGGACAGCTCTGTTCCCACACAGAACCACAACGGAGCCGACTCAACCACTTGGGACCAGAGGACACAGTGACACACACACACCCAACACCTGGACAGAGCTGTCACCTGCCACTGCCACCCCAGCAGTGAGGATGGAATAGCTGCTGTTCCAGCAGGAAACATCACATGGCTGGAGAGAAGAGACTTGCAAATCTCCGAGGATTAAGGATTATTGCAGCTGCTAAGAACACCCTTGTAACCTGAAGATTCAACAGTGAACTAGAGCACTCATGGCAGCAGCCTAGCTGCTAGCTACAGTCCTGGAACCACCACAGGACAGATTTTAGGCTCTGACACCTCAAATTGCTAAAAAGAGAAATAATTTTGCAACTTCACATGGGATTGTGGGAAAAGAAATATTTCAAGTGAATTTTGAGAGCTCCTGACTTCAGCAGTTCCATACACAGAAACTAGGATAAGGATTGTGGCTGCTCCTGGGCACAGAAAGCCTGAGCTCTCCTAGGAGTCACCTACCATGCACAGAGAAGCCCTGGGGGTTATCCCAACACCCCTCACAGCAGAATCTCTGATTCCAGAGAACATACTTACTGTTCCAGCCAGGATATCATGGGGACAGCAGTCCAGGAGGTGACTCTTGCACACACGGTCGTCTGTGAACTTGACCCTCTGTCTCGTCTCATCGCCTGCAATTCATGTGTGGTGCAAACAAGAGCCATTAGAAGAGGGATGAGAGCTCAGGTGTCGGCATCAGCATTCACTTCAGCTGCAGGTGAGACACCTGCTCCTCCTGCTCCCCAGAATTACTCAAACACCAGTTCAGAGGGTGACAGAATATTCTGGAACACTTATCATTGGCAGCAAGTAATGTTTTAGCATCTGTCCACCCAGGACACCATGTTGAACATGGTGCTGGTGAGCCAGGCAACACCCAAGGCCTGTGCTCCATACAGACAGCACAGCCAGGAGAGAGGAGAGGAGACAGCCAGGCTGGCTCCAGCTAAATCCTGCCAGGTTTGCCACCCCTGGTTTGTACAGGGAGGAAGGGGCAGGAGGTACCAAACCCCACGTTCTCAGAGGGCCATGAATCAGAGATCAGGGCTGTGCTGGACAGTTTTACAGGCAGCTGCTCTTTGCTCATGTGGTACTGAGCCACCAGTCCATCTGGTGTGAGACCCAACCGTGCAGTTTGCTCTCCCAGGCCGTGCCAAGGTGCAGCTGGAAGGTCCTGGGCTGGAACACACCACCCCCTGCCCACCCTCAGAGGACATTTCACACTCAGGAGCCACTTAAACGAGACAATATCAGAAAAGCAAAGAAATAAACCATAAAAAAAAGAACAAAGTTAGTCAATACACACTGCGAGCTCCAACACATACTATACCCATCTGCATTCTTCAAGACCTCAGCTGCAGAATTTTATGCCCATTGTTGAAAAGTTTTAAAGGAAAAGCTTTCTTGCCCACACCTGCAGTAAGGAAGTCAGGGGAATGATACATAAAAGTAAAGGCAAAGTGGTAATGGTATGTGACAATTTTAAAGCTCATCTGTGCATATGACACAGGTATGTGTAATACTAAAGTAGGAATATAGTTTAGGATTCACAAGCATCCAGGAATAATGTTGTGTCTACTGAAAATGGTTCTTTTTTTTTTCCATTTTTTTTCCTTCTAAGCTACACTTTTAAAGTTACTTGTGAAAAAAAAAAGCAAACACTTTTTTGTTTTGTTATAACAGCTTTAAAAATTGGTAGTGACTCACGGCTCGATGAACATGAGGCTTTTCTGCAACTCCCTTGCAGATTGATGTAGGCAGGCAAAGATACACTGAACCTTTATAAATAAAATAGAGGGGCCACAATTGTTCAGTTTGTATGAAATAAAAGTATGGGAAGCAATTCAACAGCAACTCAATACACAGAGAGAGAAAAGCACTTATTCACTTACGAAACAAAGTGCAAAGTGCCTGAGCAGCCCTGCTAACGTGCCAGAGGGGGTTTAAGCACCCAGCGAGTCGCAGAAGGGAGACACAAACCGCGGCGGGGCCGTGCCGTGCACAGACTGTCACGGCTCCGTGCCCGGACGGGCCCCGGCGCTGCAGGCACACCTACCTACGT
>NW_008682569.1:0-11461 GCF_000695815.1 Acanthisitta chloris
TCTTCCAACCAGATTGATTCTATGATTTTATGATTCTACAACAGTGTCATGGGCCTGAGCATTCTGTGCTTTCAGCCTCGATGGTGTCGGGTACCGCTTCAAATTCTCGGCACCAGTTCAAATTCTCGGCAGTGTCGTGGACCTTAGCATTCCATGATTTCAGCGTGTGGCAATGGTTTTGAGAAGTCATTGCAAAGCCTGCACTGCTGGTGGAGCAGTAAGGAAGGAAACAACTGATGAAACTGTCCTAGTTTGCCCCAACACTATGAAATTGCTGTTGCTACATCGAAAAGGAAGAGGCTACTCAATGACATTGTTGCCCATGAAAAGTAGTTTACAACAAATGTTAGACAGATGTATTTATATCTACCTAGATAGATAGATAGATAGATAGATAGATAGATAGATAGACAGATAGATAGATAATCAACCAGAGTAAATATCTTGCAGGCTGTTACGTGGCTTACCCACCACAGGCAAGCAGACCCTCACCTTTGCCTCAGTTTGCAGATTTCAGTATGAAGACAGGCTGAGGAAGTTGGGGTCGTTCAGCCTGGAGAAGAGAAGGCTGTGTGGAACCCTCATAACAACCTTCCAGTATCTGAAGGGGCTACAGGAGAGCTGGAGAGGGACTCTTTGTTAGGAGCTGCAGTGATAGGACAAGGAGTAATGGTTTCAAATTTAAGGAGGGGAAATTTAGGTTAGGTATTAGGAAAAAGGTTTTTACTGTGAGGGTGGTGAGACACTGGCACAGGTTGCTCAGGGAGGTAGTGGATGCCCCACCCCAACCATTGTTCACAATCAGGCTGGATGAAGCCTTGAGCAACCTGGTCTAGTGGGGAGGTGTCCCTGCCCGTGGCAGGAGGTGTTGGTACTAGATGATCTATAAAGTCCATTCCAACCCCTAAAATTCTATGATTCTATGATTTAGATTGTGAAGTAATGATGAATCATTAAAAAAAAAGACCCAAAGCAAACCTAAATGTGTTTCTCTAATACAATCAGGCTGGATGAAGCCTTGAGCAACCTGGTCTAGTGGGGAGGTGTCCCTGCCCGTGGCAGGAGGTGTTGGTACTAGATGATCTATAAAGTCCATTCCAACCCCTAAAATTCTATGATTCTATGATTTAGATTGTGAAGTAATGATGAATCATTAAAAAAAAAGACCCAAAGCAAACCTAAATGTGTTTCTCTAATAGTTTCTTGAGTTAATTATGTTTTTCTGGAGCCTCTTAGAAACCTGTCAAAATTAAGGTGGATTTGAGGAATATTTATTTTCCCTTAGAAGCAGTATCATACAGCATGTCATAGTAGCTTCTACCACTTGACTTTCAGCAGAGGAAGAATTTTTAGGTGAAACTGTAGGGCAAAAAAGACAGAAATCTGCTGCCTTTCCATGCACTCCTCCCAAATGTGGGATGCATCAGCTGTGGAAATCAGTGGAATTAGAAACAAAATTTCTAAGTATGAATATTGGTCATTGCCAGCATTTTCAAAACAGTTTTGTCATTCACCTATGGATCTTCATTGTCAGAATGTGGGGCTGCAGCTTTATTTGTCAGCCATGGATGAAAGTGGGTGACTAAAACAAGAAGTCCAAGGTCCAGTTCTAGGATTTGTGAAAGTAAGTGCAGCAGCCAAGGTACCAGAGGAGAGCAGCACAAATTGCAACCAGCAGCAGGCAAGCTGCCTGTAGGGGTGGCTAATGGAGAACTGAGAAAAGTGGGTGGCATAACAAAACCAAAATGTGCTGGCTGGAGAAAATAGTCATGAGGAAAAGATGGAGAAGGCTCTGAAGAAGTTGTCTATAAAGAGCAAGGTTGTTATCAGCTAAGAAGATGCACTTCAGTAGGACCCCTTCAAAATAGAGATGCGAGGTGAAAATAAAGAAAAAAGGCAGCTTTTAGACTACTGAAATTAGTGTGGCTAATGAATGAGTTTGAACTTCTTGTCTTAGTATTTCTGTACCCTACATATCACAGCAAATGCTAGATGCTGTGATGAGTGGGAGCTGTAGTCAGCCATGAGCTGTTCATTTATTTGGAGCCGCCAAGTACCTGGAACAATTAATATCACACAGGGAGGCAGAGCTGAGGCCTCTTCTCCTTCTGCTTTCGCTGACTCAAAGGTATTCTTGCCATTCATACATAGGAAAAGTGGAGTCTGATGGAAAAAGCACAAGAGATGCCTCTGCTATGCTGGTGGCAGTAGAATATTCCCTGCTTGAGGGAAATCCTCTACCTACCTCCTCCACCAGCATAGTAAGCTGGAGAATCTGATCAACACGTCTCCATTCTGGCAAGAAAGCAATTAGTCTACTAGGTTGGGATTTTATTGACTTCCTCTTGCAAAGAATGGGAAACACCAAAATTTCCATCGTTCTCATTTTTAAACAATTGCCAGTAGTCAGTCTTATAATTCTATATAACAGTGTCTGCCCTAACCTGGTTCTCATTATTAATTGACAGCTGAAAAAAAGGACCCAAATGGAAACAAGAAATCTGGAAACAGTCAGCATAACAATAGCAGTATTTTTTTGAATCTGACCTTACATAATAGTATTTAAGGTATGCTGCTTATTTCAGAGACTGGGACAGTGGCTGAGAAGTGCTGAGATCCATGGCCACTCATATCTTTCTCCATACAAAACCCTGAATGATTGCAGTGAGGGGATGAGTCCTGTGAAAGCAATTGTTCATGCTTCACTTAGAAAATCCTGCTAACACATTCTGCCACTGCCATGGGGCAGGCTAAATGTTGTTCACACTTTGTCTTGTGATTCCAAAGCAGCCACGTGTCTGCAAAATTTCCCAACCAGATCTCTCTGACTTACTGACATTTGGGTATTGTGACAGCTCCTTCTTACTCTGCTCCCTGCACACAGGATGGGTAGGATCCCTGTAAGTCTGAATGAACATTTCATTTGATTAGCAGAGGAGATTAATAACAGAGTTGAAGTACAATGTCCACCTCTGGACTCTTAACATATTTTAGGACACAAGTATGAGCTGTTTTATATATGAATTATGGCTCCACAACATAGCTGGCTTTAAATAACAAACTATAGACCTTTCTAAAACAATGTTAGTTTATTCTAAATGAACACATCTATAGAAGTATGATAATGCATTGATGAAACAGCTATTTTCTTGACTCTAGTAAAATATATTTTAAGCAAACTAAGCATTTGATGATATTTTTAAAGCTGCTGATTTTAAAGATGTGATATCAGAATTTTCATTGAGACAGCTTTTGAAAACTCCTGCCTCCTACCAACTAGCAACATTTCCTCAATCTATAAGTTTCCAAAGTTTGCCCACATTTCTGATGAGTGGTATGATACAGGTAATCATGCTAGATCTGAAATTGTTGCCCTGGTAACCAAGAAACACATCCAGTGAAACAGAGACATGTCGTAAGAGGAACACGCAAACAAAACTACTGCAATATTTTCACTTCTTAAAATGCTTCAGAATTGTTAAAAACATTACAATTAGCAATGCTGCCAAGGAACACCACAGAAACATGCAAAAAACACTGCCTTAAGATTCTGCGGTGTACTTGGCAACTGAAAGGTAAAATTACAAACTATGACTGGACCATGTACTCTTGTCCTCAAAATGAGAAGAAAAGATTTTCACTGTTGTGTTTCTATAATTCACACCAGCAACAAATGCACACAACAAACACACACAAAACATTTTCTAGGCACCTCAAGCCTTCTGCAGTTATGCATAACTCTCCTCCCTGCCCTCCCATATGCAGCAAAGCAGATATGAATACACCAGCAAGGCCTCTGCCTGCTTCTGGCTGTGATGGGGAGGTTGACAGTGTGCAGTGTGTGTCACAGGGTTTTATTGATGCCACAAATGTAACTCCCCACCTTAAGGCCAGGTGATGGAAGGTAGGAGACCTGTAGCTGTGAAGTGTTTGTGAGCATTTCCTCTATATTCAAAAAATGGAGAGCAAGAAAAATATCCCTCTGCTGATACACCAGATATTTAAAAGTGCTTTCACAGTGATCAGCCAAAAGTTAAGTACAAGTGAAAATCAATGTACACAGCTGAACAGCAAAAAATGGTTCTTGTGTCCGAATGTCCAGTATAACCTACTAAATACCTAAATGAGGATCAGGAAGATTTTACAAACATCGCAGCTGTCTAGAAGAGAAGCTCATGTTCTGGGTCAGAAATCACTGTGGTGAGGAAAGAATGTGAGGCATGCCATACCCTTGCAATGCAATCACTGAATTGAAAAAAATCACAGAGAGGGTCTAGCATGAATTAATGTTTCCATAACCATTGGCCCAGTAGGTTACTAATAAAACTGAAAGCTTTTTGCAGTTTGTCAAAATTGATCTGTACCGGATGTAATGTTTCAGGAGGGAATTTATCGGACTTGATTTCGGCTGAAGTGATGCTCAGTAAAGGTCGCTGACAGCCACAGATGTGGCACTTCTGAGAAGCCCGCTGGGCTGTGCCACTATGGCTAAAGAAGCCTATGATTTTCATTTATAGTGCCATGCATCTGCAAGACTAGAAATGAAACCCACATCAAACCAGCTTTGTTAGCCTCTCTCAAAGCGTTTCCAAGAACTCTATACAGGGGAAATTTATGTAGCTGAAAATACTTGGAAGAGTCATCAAACACATTGTTAACCACTTGCTTTTCTAATTATATTAATCTTTCCATTTCAGGATTTTATTTTCAGGCTCTGGTGCTGTGCATATACTCTGTAGGGAGTAAGGAATAAAAAGACATTGCTCCTCTAATTAAATCTCTAGTTTTCTGGTTTAAATAAATTTAAATCCGAATAAGTCTGGCCTGTTTGTTATGTTTGGCCTGCAGTGGTCACTCTGGTTGGATGAGAGGCATATGTTTACATTATGTTATTGACTTTCTTGTTGTACTTGACCAAAAAAATAAAGGATAGGAAAAGGCTAGTAACAAACAAAAAACCCTGTAAAAAATTATATCAAACCTTCACTGAACTGAATAAAACAGACTCTGAGCACTACAAGGCCCACTGCAGTCAGCCAAAAGATTGCTGGTGCAATCAATGTGTTTTGAATTAGACCCTTGAAGGGTCACAGGAAACGGGTGATAGCAGGCATGGAGCCAGGCCTTGTTAAAGGGGGAATCAGTTCAAGCCTCTCCAGGCAGGATGAGGTAATGGCATGGGAGATCCCAGCTCACTTGCATGGGAAGAAGGAAATGGCATGGTGCCTGCTGCTTTCTCGGAGGGAGAGGGTGGGGGGATGAGGGAAAGGAGAGAAAAGGAGTGCAGATGGTAAGCCTGGGTGTGCCTCTTACCTTTTTGGTTAAGATAGGAATTTTCACCTCCAGTATCCCCATACGATTTGCACAGTCTACAGTTGGTCATGCCTTTTGCTCACAAAGCCATCTAGTATCACCTGAAGCTTTTGTACACCACAGTCCTGTCTTTTAAGTCCATGCCCTGCCCAAACTTCATTTTTTTTCAATCAGTCCCATGTGATGAGTTTAGTCTTTGACTGTAGCTAGCACAGGAAATGAGACCTCTTATGCCTTGGTGGTAGGATTTCAGTAGTAGGGTGTTTCTTCCAGAGAGAAAAAAAGCCTTTAATGCAGCCGCAGGAGAGCTGTAACTGTGGACTTCCTGAGCTGCCTTCAGATTAGATAAACCACAACTGCACTCAGTAACTACTGTAAAATCTGCCCAAGAAGCTCAGCACTTGGCACCTAAGCAGCATGGAGGTGTCTTCCACCCTGGCATATAGCTGGCATTTGCAAATGAGTTACTTTAAAGCTATTTTAATCTATTTGATATCACTTATGCACTGCAATTACAGAAGTGATTGTACTATAAATATCCTCTTTCTTTCTTTGTATGTGTCTACAGATGTCTGTCAAGCACACCAGTATACTAAAGTTTAGTGGCTGGGACGTGGCTCTTTTCTACCAGAAAGTCTCTTGGAAAATAGTCTATAGTAAAACACAGATTTGAAGAAGCCATGAGATTTTGTAATGTTAAACTTAAATTAAGGATAAATTGCAAAGTTATTGTGAAAAAAAAACTAGGTAAAATATAACAGAGTAATTTTTGGCTGCTAGGTTTTTTTGGGTTCCTTCCCCCAAGGAAGTATTGCCTCAACTAGGAACAGAAAAAGCTTTGGGTTTTTCTAAAGTTGAAACAAACTTTTTTTTTTAGAAAAAGGCCTATGAATTGTAAATGTTATTTTTGCTGAGACAGCCTGGAGGGAAAAGTCCCAGTAAGCCTAACCTAAGAGGGTCAAGGAAGCCTGAAACAGTTATTTCTGAAGTAGAGAAATCTTCTTGCACATGACATATGCCAGTATGGACTGGCAGTGTCAATATTCAGCTGTAGGGAGTTGGGCTGATTTAAGACTTCAGCAAACGTGTTTCACATAATTCATAAGAGACATACAATGGGAAATTGTTGGAATTGTCTACTGGGAACCCTGCATGTCAGATGAAGTCCCTGAGGATCATTTCATTGCAGTTTCAGTGCCAAGTCAGATGTAGCACTTATCCTCTATGGTATATGACACTTGTTCAAAAAATAACAATATTAAACTTGAGTAGTTAATGAACATACACTGTGCATAATTCCTATTGTTATTGCCAGTCCAGGCATCATGTATGTTGTAATACAATAGTATTGTGTCCTCCATTTGTAGGATATACCTCGATACCACAGAAGTTGATTAGTCTTGGAACACAACTGCAGGACTGTGGCATTACCATGTTCCGGGTAAACCATGCCTAAGTCTTTGAAAGATCCTGACATCTGATCTATATGTTGTTTCATCCTGATATACTTTTGACTTACATGGTAGACTTGGTAACTTCCATGTCACGGAATTTATGATAAATGCTTGATCCATGTCAAATAAGCCACCAAAATTGGCAAAAGCCTAAAAGTCAACAAAACTGAAATATCTACAAAGCTCCTGAATAGCTGTTAGGTCCTTCCTCCTGTCATCCTGCACAAGCTCTCTCCCACCCAATGACCAGATGCAAGACCAAATTCTTCAGAAAAATTTCAGGTAGATAGTGAATTGTCTCTGTAATGTGAAGAAGGACAGCTTTCTACCCAAAAAAGTATGGATGCCTCTTCCAGAGATTTGCTCTCTTCCTTCTCCAGCCATATGCATCATCTGTTCTATATTTAACAAATTTTGCATTCCATTGCCTGTAGCCCACAGCATTTTATGTATCTCAAATCTGGATCATCTTCCCTCCATAATCCCAACTGGACAGAGTGTATTTAAGCTTAAAAATTAGGCACAGAACTGGCATGTAAAAACAGTTTGCCTTCTTAGAAACTGTCTTCTCGGCTTTGGGGTGTGTGCGCCACCGCCTCTTCCCTTTGAAAGGAGCCAACTAATCCCAGACTAGCTAACACAGTGTACACTCAGTTTATGAGTCTAATGAGACTCAACTGAAAGGAACCAAGGATTTGGTATCCACTAAAAACTTGGCCTTCAAGGAGCTAGTACTGTTCTGGTTGGCCTGGGCATCTCAAAGGAAGAATGGAACAATTGCTGCATGCAATTAGTGATTCCCTTTCTGTGTCCTGCCTCTTCCTCAGAAAGAACATCATCATCATTTCCTGGTATATCATGGCAAGAAAACATGCTATTCCTGCTTTGTGTAAGTGATGGAACTGGGGGAGAGAAAAGAATGAACTCACACCTCATTTCTTGGCTAGGGGAGCTCTTTAAGCAGTTTGCTTTGGAAAAAGCTTGGCCAAAAAGTAGTAAAAGTTTAACTGACACGGTTCATTAATGGCATAATAGAACCACTTCTTTTAGCTTTTTCCAAAAGAGAGAATGGATAGTTTGCAATACCAAATTTTAAACAGTGATCCCAGACAGATATGGCTTCCTATTGTAATGTGACAAATGAATGCTCATCCATACTGTTGATTTCCACCTGTGTCAACAGTTTGCTGCAAGGATAGCAACTGAGCACTGAGCAAGGGTGAGATGGCCAAGTCAGCAATGTGGCAAAGGACACAAAGAAGCTATGCATGTTACACATTTGACATAGATCTTACTGAAAACTTAAGCTGACTATAAATTTAAATATTTTATCTGATATTTAAATTAAATGGTCTTTACAAAGTGCCTATCATGATTCTTGAACAGTTTTTTGGTCCTCGACAAGATAGAAATTTCATGAAACAAGGACAGTGGAGAGATAAAATTTCAAATTATCTATCTTTGAGTGCCCAAATCAAGGCTGAGGGACTTTGCGTATTCTGGAAATTAGTTCTGCTTAAAGAGTTTCAGACTGAGCATTGAGTCTCAAATGGTGCCAAACATTTTGTCAGTTTGGAAAACCTTGTCCTTTATGTCCCAGTCATTGCTAACTGTACTGCTGGAATTCAGCAATCAATGCTATTGCTATTACATGAAGTGAGGCAGGTGGAATATACAGGTTGTCATCCTTTTTTATTTGTTTGCTTGCTTGCTTAAGGGATGGATTAAATAAATTGCTATGCCTATGACAGAGCTGATAAACTCTTCTCACTAGAGCTGTGCATGACTCAGGGCACAGGGCCATGCTGGCTTTGAAAATGAGCACCCAGTTTGGTACAGAAATGTCCTATGTAGATTCAGAAAACATCCTATTCTGGCAATTAGAAACCATAGTAGATGGGAACTTAATGCATGAAACTAATAATTTTCTTGAAATATAAGTCATGCAACTGGGTGGCTTGAGTCATGTTCAAATCACTTCCCTAATGATGAAACTCCTGCCAGTTTCATACAGTTCATTGCACATTAAAATAGAATATTTTAGGCAGACCGTTAGTTTTGAGTATAGAGTCTAGTCATTTCCTTGAAAAAAATCATCAGCTAGTCATACTAGTTTGAGACGCTTTGCAATACAGGCAACAGCTATAGGCAACGTCATCTAAAAAATAAATTCCATAAAAGAATTTGCCGATTTCTTTCTTAAGACCAAAATTAGTCAAGGAAGTTAATCACAAGGGGAGACTTCAATGCCTGAACATTTAGATGTTCTGCAGCCCAGTGATACTTAAAAACCCAAATCAGCTTCTCCCAGACAGCACGCAGGGAGATGTTCTCTGGGTTCAGAAAAATCACCTCTTCCCGGGATGCACTGGCCTTTCTTTGGGGTCTCCTCCTTACACTTGGCTGCCTGGTAAAGGGAGGGGCCTGTCCCAGCTAATGCGTTTTTTGGAAGCAGGAACCTTTCTTTTTTTCCACAGCCATAGCAGTCTTAGTGGTTTTAGGCCACAGCTGAAGGAGGAAGTGTTCTTTTGCGCTGAAAATTGCAGCAGTCACTCAAATGATAGGCGACAGCACTCGTGGTGACTGATCACCTCGGAGAGTCCCTGTTCAGTTGGCTATAGAGCGTTGAGCCTTTCATTTCCTTGTGTTCAAGTCATTCCCTTTTGCCTGAAGTTTGTTCAATATTCATGATGCAGAGTAAAAAGAAGTAGATTCTGCATGATTTTTATGGCTACATTGAGACAGAGTCTTTCCTGAGAAGGACAGTGGAGATTTTTTTATGTTTCAAGGGTACAAGTTTTGTTCCCCTTTGGGGTTTGGGATGCAAATGTGCATTAAATTTATTACAGCCTTACAAGAAACTTTGAGCTTCCTCCATTTATGCATCTGTGGAAGTCCCAAGCAACAAAAGGCACTTAAAGGTTTATTGTAGCCCCAACAACTGACAATATCTGAACGTTTCTAGGAAAATTTCATAGTGAGAAACAGCAATGAGGCAGGTGGCCAAGAGTACATATGGCAGTGGTGACATAAACATATGGAAATTATACTTGAAACATTGGGGGGTGGGGCATATTTACTAAAACAATCACCTTGGATTTTAGAGGCAAAGCATTTTTTGAATAAGGATGACTTGCATATGTGTGCCATTGAAGGTTTTGTGAAGTATAAGTTGTGCTGTGCTAGGAAAAACAGATTGGGCACAGTGCACCTTTAAAAAATCAACAGCCTGCTAAAACTATCAATACTTCTGAGTAAAGCATCTTTAATCTGTGAGGCTATTGGTTATGTGCTGGTTTGCTTTTTGCCTGCTCATAGAACGAGTATGTACTTTCGTGCCAGGGCTCACAAAGGCTTACAGCTCAAACCTGATGGCTTAAATAGAGCTGTGAGAGGGCCAGGCAGCACAGCTTCGTCCAGCCTGGGCTGCGGGAACCCTTAGCCTCAGGAATGCCGTGTGACCTGACCTCTGCATTCAGTGGGTGAATGGAATGAGCTGTAGCCCAGGACTTAGACTGCAAGCACTTCAGTAGCTCAGCATTGTCAGCTTCCTTTGCTTGACTAAACTTCAGTGTATAAAGGAAAATAAAGCCTCGAGAACCTACATTTAGATACAAACTGCATTCCTGTACCTCTGGTTGCCAACAGAATGAAATTAAAGCAGTTTCCTTGAAAAAACCCCAAGATATTTAATAAAATATATGGATTTCAATTCTTCCTTGTAAGGTACAATACCTGAAGTACAATAGCTGACTTTACTGTGAATTGGGGTGTGAAGATAACCTTTTTCTCGACCTACTCTTTATGTTCAGGTTTATCAGAACTTCCAGTGAAGACACTTGCTTCAGCGGGACTCCAAGCTAAAAAGAATTAAAAATCAATGGTAGTTTTGCATTCCCTAAGTGCTGAAGTAATACATTATAGATGTGTCTACAATGTATTGCTCACTTCCCATAGCAAAGAGGAAAAAGATGTCCCTTACCTGATGCATCAGTGCAAGATTAAAGATTGAGTCGTGCTTTGACCACTCAAGTTTTAAATTATCTAGATGACAGGGATTCTGTCATCTCCCTTAAACAACCTCTGCATTCACACTTAAAAAAAAAGAGTTCTTGCTCTCATCATTGTTACAGTAATGGCAGAATTCAGCCTTACTAGTGAAAACGCTCACCCAGCTACAGGGGAAAATACATTTAGCCTGTAAAGGTTATGTCTTTGATATGGAAGTAGGAGCTGAGATTGCGATCATGGGAAGCAGCTAAAGAAGGTAACACATATTATTTTTCTGTCTATTTATTTTGGACATTTGGCAGCCCTTTGGGATTAGTTGGCATCACTCGTCCGTCATCTTACTCCCTTCCAGAAAGCTAAGAAAGAAAAGAAACTGATTCTCGGAAAGATAGATAGGTACGCACATGAGAGTTATAGAGGGGTTTTATGGAGTGTTTTTTTGGAGTCTTTTGCCAGTCATGTGGCATGAGACAAGATGTGGCACTTAGTGCCATGGTCTAGTAACGATGGTAGGGTTGGACTTGATGATCTTTGAGATCTCTTCCAACCTGGTTGATTCTATGATTAAGCCTGCCAAACCCCTCCTTGCAGTCACCTCGGCGAGAGGGACAACGAGAGGCGAGGGGATGCTCAGCGCCCCTTTCCGCGAAGCCGAGGATACTATCGCCGCTATCACCCTGGTT
>NW_008682570.1:0-1603 GCF_000695815.1 Acanthisitta chloris
TGATAAACACAGTCACCCTGCTTAAAAATTTACCTCACAGCCTCCATCACCCCAGTCTTTCCTCACACTGCCGCTGAGATCACAATGGTTGTTTCCAGTTTTCCTCTTCCACTTTTCTTTTTGAATTGTCTCCTTTTCCTTTGCTGTCTTTGAAACAGCCTGGAAACTGCCTCCACTCAATGCTCCTTGTGCCTGATGTGTTATGAGTGGTGGAATATAGTCATGGGATAGAGGACCTACAGCCTTGTGTGCAAACATATTACCTCCAGAGAAAGGGTCACTGGCATGTTGGCAAGTATCGTCAGACCCATTCCTGTGTCTTTCCTGAAATCTTTGCTTAGATATCTGATTCATTCTGGTTTCCTGCAGCAGCAGCTTTTGCTTTCCAACGGCCTTTAAGCTCTCCACTTTCTCCTTCGCCCTCCGCAGGGAATCACTTGCCTCCCGCCGTCCCTCGTCTTCTGTGGTGAATCCCACACTCCGTTCTGAAGAGCCTCCTTCCTCCTCACCCAAGGAGTCATACAGCCCTCCCAGGGAACTCTTATCTTCTTCCATGTGCTGCCTTCTTTCATCCTTTAGAGTCTGATCTAACCCAAAGCCTCCTTCCAAGGAGTCTTCATGAACTTCTGGATAACTGGCAAGGGCTTCATTGATTTCAAAGCTACACAGGCTGTCGTCCACGTCACTCTCACCGAGGGCTGTCTGGAGTTCAGAAGCTACATCAGGACTCTTGTCCTGTGCTGCAGGCTGTAGACTGGTTGATACCTCTTGGACCACCAAAGCATTGTTCCCTTTGGGAAAAACAGTCTCTCTTGGGGCAGCAGAACCACCTGAAAAATGTGATTTTAAGCATTAAGGCACTTCTCCCGATGTCCATCTGGTTTTGAACATTGAGGAGTTAATTTTACAGATTATATGAGCAGCATTTAACATCTCTGCTGCAAACAGTGTGGCTGGAAAAGGAATATTAACTATACTTAGAGTCTTGAGTCCATATGAACAACTGAGGCTACACTAACAATGAGGGTGGTAGCAAAAATCCAAAGCCAACTGCTTTCTATTTTCAAAGTATGTCATAAAAATCTCTGAGTGATCCCATCTCAACTGCTTATGTTAGACCTTATAGACTGAGGAACACACTGAGTGAAGAACACATGACAAGAAACTCACGAGCACTGGTTGTCTCTTTTTCCTGGACTTCCATTGTTCTCTTCTGAGAGCTAAAAGCTGATGCCCAACGGGAGTTCACATCTGTAAACACTGCAGGTCTTTGTGCTCTTGACATTTTATCATGACCAGTTTGAGACTTAACCGAGTCCTGTAATACAAAAAAAATGGAATAAAATAAAACTATATTTGACAGTTCATTGTCTCTGTCTTCTCTCCATGGTCAGTGTAAAAGGTTGCATATGAGTTTGTTCATTAAACCCTGAATAAAACTATACGTAAAAGGTATAGGGCAAATATAATCAGAAAACTTTAGAGAAATATTCTAAGTAAAAGAATTTACTTAGTACTTAGAAGGGGGAGGATGAAACAAAGAAGCTAAAAAAAAAGACTAATCAGTGATAGACTGGGAGTTTCTTACTAAGCAGCTGGCGCA
>NW_008682571.1:0-206 GCF_000695815.1 Acanthisitta chloris
TATGGCATTGTGTTTCATTAACTGTTTCATACCTGATCGTATTCCATGCCTGTGTTAAACAAATTTGTGAGAGGATACTGCTTTAAGTACCCAGAAATGTGGAGCCAGGCAACTAAAGAAATCTCTCGAAAGAGTCCACTGGGGTGTGTCCTGGCACATTTGAAGTATTTAGGAGTAAACCCTATAGGAAATGTAAGGAAAAAGCT
>NW_008682572.1:0-534 GCF_000695815.1 Acanthisitta chloris
CTGGCTCAACTAGTCACGTCTCTGCTCCCCCTTGCCGTCGGTGACGGCTTTGGGGACACCTCAGGACTGGCATATGGCTTTGAGGACACCCTGGGGCTCATGCACAGTGCTGGGGTCATGGTTTTGGAGACATCCCCGGGACTGGCACATGGCTTTGGGGACACCCCAGGGACCTCTCATGGCTTTTGGAACCCTCCCAGGGACAGGAAAGGGGATAGGGACAGGAACAAGGATAGGGATAAGGACAGGGACAGACGAGGTGCCGAGTGGGACTGGCAGGCATGACCGAGGGGAAAGTGACACAGCGCTGGGGACAGGGAGCTGCTCCCCAAGCAGGCACACCGCGGACAGGGAAAGGGACAGGGACACGGACAGGCAGGGAGGAAGCGCCGAGAGGAGTGGCAGGCACGACTGAGGGGACAGCGACACTCAGCGCTGGGTACGCCGCGGGTGATACAGTGTGAGCGAGACCGGGACCAGGGACGGGGACACGGATAGTGATAGGGTTGGGGACAGGGATGGGATGGGGACAGG
>NW_008682573.1:0-20077 GCF_000695815.1 Acanthisitta chloris
CCGCCCCGCTCGCGGTAACCACCGTCCTTTACCCTCCGCGGGGGTAAAGAGAAGGAGTTCGGTGTCGTAGGCTCTGCTGTCTTATTGTTGACTTGCTTGCCAGACCTCCTTTTCCTCCCCACGGAAGGCGGTTCTGTATTCAGCGGTTTCACCTCTCCGTCGGCTCAGCTCAATAGTGTTTCATCTCTGAATTTTGGTGGAATCACCACAAAAATGGTATGACAGGGTCTGTGTCTAACCCAACTGCAGAGCCATCCCCGCAGCGTGTGTGTAGCATGATAATACAAATAAGATATGTGTAACTCAGTAATATAAATATGGGTGTAGCATGATAATGTAAATAAGCTGGAATGGAAACTTAATGGTTCACAGTCCAGACTGGAAGTGAAAACTGAATCCCACCTGGCGACCAAAGAAACCCAATAATAGTTACTATTTAACCTGTGCAGCATAGCCTGCTTTGCCAATTAATTTGTAGAATAATCATAGAAACATTGAACCATAGAATTTAGGGGTTGGAATGGACCTTAGAGATCACAACACCCCCTGCCATGGGCAGGGACACCTCTTCACTAGACCAGGTTACTCAAGGCTTATTCCAGCCTGGCCCTGAACACCACCAGGGTCGGGGCAGCCACTACATCCCTGGGCAACCTGTTCCAATGTCTCACCACCCTTATAGTAAAAAACTTTTTTTCTCACATTCAATTTTTCCTCCTTCAGTTTGAACCCATTACCCCTTGTTCTATCATTGAAGTTCTTAACAAAGAGTTCCTCTCTGGCTCCCTTTGAAGGCCCTTCAGATATTGAAAAGTTGCTCTGAAGTCTCCATGCAGTCTTCTCCAGGCTGAACAGCCCCAACTTCCTCAGCCTGTCCTCATAGGGGAGATGCTCCAGTCCTCTTACCAACTTTGTGGCACTTCTCTGCACTTGCTCCAACAGTTCCATGTCCTTCTTATGTTGAGGGCACCAGAACTGCACACAGTGTTCCAGGTGGAGTCTCATGAGAGCAAAGGGGAAGAATCACCTCTTTTGACCTGCTGCCCACACTCCTTTTGATGCAGCCCAGGATTCCATTGGCTTTCTGGGCTGCGAGCGCACACTGCAGCTCATGGTGAGCTTCTCATCCCCCAACACACCCAAGTCTTTCTCCTCACTGCTGGTCTCAATTACTTCCCCACTCAACCTGTAGGTGTGTCTGGGATTGCCACGGCCCAGAATAATTATTAATATTGTAGTAATTTGCAAAACATTAACTGATCATTAAGTATTTTAGGAGTCAGCTAACATGTGAAACTACAGACAAAAGGAACCAAGCAGCTGCAAACTGGGTTGCGCAGTCCCTATGACTTGGACTGCGGCCGAAAAGACATGGTGCAGACTCTGAGGATAAAGTTGAAACGTTCAACTCAGAGAAAGACTTAGAGCCTTCATCTTCACGACCCCCAAAAACCACCACCAGACAGCAGGGCACAGGTGCATGGAGGCATGGTCAGGTTGTAAGAAGAATAACATCCATTCTTGGAATTGATATGAATATGTATGACTGAGTAATGAATATGTATAGCAAATCAATGCATATGTATACCTATAACACATAAAAATGTAACCCTAGATACCCTCAGTGTGCTAGGAGGAGCACACACCCAGCACTGAATAAACAAATACCCACTTAATAGTCAAACCAGCTATTGAGTTTTACTATCTCAGATTTTCCTGGAATCAGAAGGAGAAACCTGTTTATTAACAGGAGAAAAATGCCAATGAATGGGGAGAAGTGCTCAAAACTGTTCCAGTGAAGTGCACATCATTTTAGAAGATACTAGCACTGGGACTGCCTAAGCTCTCTGTATTTCTTTTTCTCTCCATTTCCTTTAGTGCCTAAATTCCACCTCTGAGTGCCACAACCCAACCCTCAGTGCTCCTGTTGGGCTCAGTAATTGTGTATGGGATAGCAGCAGCAAGACTATTTGTCTTGTTCCTAGCTGAGTCTGGCTGTTGAATTATTTGCAAATCACTTCTAGCATTAGGAAATTCAACCAAAATTGGTTTTTCATGTGAAACCTCTTCTGACAGGGAAGTGGCGACACACAGCTGGATGCATGTTCAGCAGCATGGAGAGGCGGGTGATGCAAGCCCTGGGACTGTGTGGTGAGTCACAACAAGAGACAACACCAATTTAGCATAAAGTATTTCATTATTTCCCCTGCAAGGAGTGCCATTTGTACAGTAGCTATTTCATGTAGCACTTTGTGGTGAGAATTTACTGGATTGTTAGTCTTGCACTGTTCTGCCTCAGTGGATTGCTCTCCTCTTTGGAAAAAATATCATGCAGGTCCTTGTCTTTCTCTGTGGTCACACTAAATGGATGATGCAGACATGGCACAGCAGCAGATGTTTCCCTGCCTGTTTTGTGCAAGATTTTTGCCTTTGCTGTTGTCACAAAGAAGGAGATGCACGTGTCTTGGTCTAAGGCCTGGGTGAATTCTCCTTTTTTCACTTTCTAGAGCAGCACATGTTAAATGCCCATTAGAAAAGCTAGCACAAGTATTTTGAGATTTAGTCCAATATGAAAATAATCGAAGATCCTGTCTGAAACACCTGCATGACTTGACTCTGTTGTGGAAACACAGGACTCAGACCATAACAAGTGGGTATTTGGTATTTTACCCCAAGTGTGAATGTACAACTGTGTATATTTAGATTTTTGTGCTTGGTTTATTTCCTCATGGTGATCAGCTTTCCATGAGCTTTTGGAGAGTGATAATGAGGACTCATGATGCAAGAAGCAAAACATGCTTTTTCAGCAGCTGAACATCATGTTGCACTTTTCAAAATGATATGGCTTCAAGAGCAGAGCATCTCTGCCTTGCTGGATGCTGCTCTGGTATTAGGGTACTGCAACATCTCCAAAATAAATACGATCAAAATCCTATTAGACAAACTCACAGTATTCACTGCCTAAAGGCAGTGATAAATAAAGCTCACCAGAAAAAATAATTCCAAAGTTTGAAGCCTCAAGCTGTTGGTCTCCTTTGGGCTGACAACTCAGTTATGGAGGAGTGCCAAGCTAACGCAGGAATGCTGGTAACAGCTGAACTGACTGAACCCAGGAAAGAAAGGTAAACTGTCCGGAGCTTTGAACCTACCCTAGAGGGCACAGCTCCCAGAGCCAAACCTGGGAAACATGTCACAGCACAAATCAGGACACAGTGTCCATGTGGTTTGGTACAGATCAGGTGTCTGTGAACTACCTGAGACTTCATCTGAGGGCAGTGCTGCCCAGAGGTCTGATGTGGTATGAATTAGTGTGGCCTTGAGTCTGCTCTGTGCTGGAGGCTGACAGGTGCTCCACTGGCTTCATGCTTACCTGGATGAGTACAATCTCTGAAGCCCATAACAGATCGGTTTTGCCCACTGTGTCATCATCTGATAATGAGATAATCAGTAGCAAATAGTTTCCTAATCAAGATTATTCCAAAAAACATTTATTACTGTGGAACATATATATTTTCCCCTTGTTTTACACACCCTTAAATATTAACCTCAGTTGCTACTGCAATATACATGCTTCATCATGACAGGTAAAGCCCCCGTTACCAATATGCTCACAGCTCCAAAATGGTCTAATTACACAGGAAAACATTTCACTGCTGAACAGGTGCTTCCAAGTATTTGAAATACAAAGGCTGTGAAGTTTTGTTTGGTGCTAGCAGAAGGTGTTGGGCTGACAGCACTACAAAGTCCCTTCATGGTACAAGTGGAAAAATATAACTGTCATCCTCTGTTACACTTGCTGTCTTTGTATTGTGCTGCTTTTTGTCTGTGGATGTAAAAGCACCAGGCTGCTACAAACGTCCCACAACTGACCTCTGGAGGGAGGCTGTGCACCACGAGGACTCTTGTGCTGGTTGGCAGTGGAATTCTGCTGACATCAGTGGGAGCTGGGCTAGATGATACCCTGACTTCAGCTGGAAGGTGTGCTTGAGGGTTGCATGGTTTTTACTTAATCCTTTCTACTGTGCAAGTAATTATCACTGTTATTCATCCCTCTGGATTCTGATGCTACTGCAAAAAAATCTGCTGTGTGGTGCATTCCACCCAAAATCTCCTTGTTCAGATTTGCCAGCTTGGGAGAATGACACAAATTTACACATTGGGCTAATTCTGAAGGTCATCTGCACTGTTTCAACTTGCTGTGAGTTACACTGAGAGTGCATGAGATGAAATCAGGGTGTTACTATTGCTAAGCATGGATAAACTTCCCTGCCTAGTTCATCCATAGCACTGCAGTGGCAGTAAAGTGCAGCTGCTCAAGGTGAGTGTGTCTAACTGGTGATGATGTCCACAGCAACACTGACCATAAGTTCAGGTGTACATCTCTTCTTCCCACTGGAACAGTGGCTCTGGGCCAGCGAGCTGTCATGGCGGCATTGCTCCAACTGCACCCTCTCAAGTTAGGGAAATTATGCCCTTTTGGAAAGAACAAGAAACTTCTGGAGATGATCTTTGTTTCATGCAGCAGCATAGCCACCTCAAAACTGTGCTGGTAGGTACTACCCTTCTACTCCTTGTGTTATATGTGTCTTTCTGGGCTCTGCTCTGTTTCTGGTTTTGATGCCACTGTATGAAGCTGTTAATATCACTCAGATCAATGCACAACTTAGTAAACCGATTTAGCTTAACTTTTTTGCTCTTCTTATACTCTTTATATAACTGCTTACTGTCAGAAATGATGCTCATTCATTCTACCAGTTAATGTGCACTCTTAGGAACAAGCCCTTGCATAAGAGAAGATTCATGACACAACTGTTAGGTCCCTGATATTGTGTCCTTGGAGAAGAAACTTGAGAGGAAAGCTGTGCCCCTTTCGGGGTGGTTGTTTTCAAGGGGAAAATTAATTTTTTTCCAAATCATCAGTAGGACTTACAAAGACAAGCAGTGGTAAAAACTAAGATGTTCTGTCAAGAAGTTCTCCCTTGGACGGGCTGAGATGAACCCTATAGGAAAACAATCCCAGAAGAGGGTCTGCAGTAGGTTAGCTGGGTTTTGGGAGAGAGGCATTTCAGATTTGAGTCATGTCAATAGAGGTTTGTTGGGATTTTTTTCCTCTTTTATTTTTGTCACCTATGTTAGTCCTAAAACACTGTTTCTTATTTCAGACAGTGTAAATAGAGGCCTCTTGTGTGCCTCTGCACTTCAACTTAACGAGATAAAGGTGATTTCAGGGTTACTGGGTAAGAGGGAGGCACTCCTTGCCCAATGATGTGGCAAAGTAACAAGAGATGGTAGGGCAATCCAGCAATAGTGCACTTCCCAGCATATGCTTCCCAAGTACCACATGGGCCAGGGTGAGGGCTGGGATCCCTAGAGTCAGGTAAGCCTTCCAGTGCCACGTACTGGGGCAGGAGTTAGGCTGAAGATCTGAGAGCTCTGGTGGTCGTGGGGCAGGAGTTCGGCTGAAGATCTGAGAGCTCTGGTGGTCCTCAGAGTTTGTCACTGACTTGTTAGCAAGGTTTGTTCACTAAAACCTTCTGTTACTAATCCTGTAACCTCTGTAGCCTACAAGACCTGTGGAGGAAGGAGTGCTGCACCCCTTCCATCACTAATTTTTATGAAGGTCTCTTCCCCATTAAGCCCAGTTAAAAATCTCCTCCTTTCCTTCCCCCCCCCCCCATTTACTTGTCTAATGCTATGCCTTGGAACACATATAATTCAGTGGGAGGATTCCAGATGACTTTCAGTGGGATGCTCTGTCCATAACCGACTCTCTCTTGATTAGTCCTTTATATGCAGATTGTAATATTAAAAAGCTGAGGAGCAGGAAGAATGATAATAATTTTGTAGCTAGTTTTCAGTTAGCTTCTACACCAATAGTTTAGGCAGCAATGAAAATACAGACTGCCTTCTTTTGTCCCATCTGTTCTCATCCATCCTGTCACTGTACCCTGTTGAGGATCATATGCACTGCAAGCTCTTAGTTTTCAAGGTGAAGGAATAAATGTTCTGGAGTATTGCTCTTCTGATGTTACATGAGGCTACTGAAATACTGATCACATGCTTCTTCCTGTACACAGCAAGTAAGGGAGGAATTTTCAGCTGAAAGTTATTTCTTGTCCGTGAGGCAGATCTGGTGGTGTTGAGGCAGATCTGATGGTGTTGGCTCTCAGCAACTTACTGCAGTAGCTTTTAGACATGCAAATAGAAGGGAGACAGTGTAATGGAAAGTGACATTGTTTTTGAGGCAGAGAGAAGCACATGGACCCTGGCCCTGATGGAGAAACAACTGGGTTTCAAAGCTGCTTGTTGAGTTCAGTGCTGCTTACTGTGAGGAAGGGTAATCTGCACAAAGAATGGCTAAGAGCATGAAAGCAATGCTTCCAAAGCAATGTAAGGCTGCTGAAATCCCTGAGGTCAAGCAGGGGGAATTCCTATACAAGAAATCGATTGGTTCAGTTAGAGTAAGCCTTGTTCCTATTCCCTTGCTTGGCCTTGCTCAGTTGTGGTTAAATGAGGAAAGGGATGATAATCATCTGATTATCTTGTTGTTGATGGGCTGTGGAACAGGTGGGAGCCCAGGCTTGTCCTCTTGGCAATGCCAGCTTCAGGGGTGGTCCAGCATTTGGAAAGAGAAGTGGCATGTTCCACAATCTCCAACAGGTGCAGTAAGATGGCTGTTCCACTGCTGAGTGTTTCAGGAAAAAAACTGGAATAGTCAGTCTGTTTGCTCATCTTGCCTATGTTCCTAACTCAGACTGCCCAATTATTCACCATGAGAGAGCATAGGTTTTTTCAGTAATTAATTAAATATATTAGGAAAGACTTCCCAGGTACAGGATGCAATATGATTCAGACCAAAAAGTTAACTGTGGCAACTTACAGCAGAGTTTTGGTTTGATATGGGAGATATGGGCATGGGAGAGGCTAATGCTCCGTGGTGCTGCCCTGCATCGACAAGTGTCACTACAGCTGGTCTCAGCTATTCTGGGATCTTTTGGTCCCAGAGTTCTTGGATTTTGTGCCATGCCACAATCAAGCCAAATTTAAAACTGTGTAGGTATAAACCAACAATCTTTTCCACATCAGTCAGTAGGAGACTGTTAATGAAGCCACTGTGCTCATAGATAACTGTTACTAAACTTTTCCTGTTCATGTTAATAGATTCTTTTTCATCAGACCTTATTCCTTAAAATAGTAGCAAAACCAGAGCTCCAGGCTGAATATGTTCTTTCTGAGCTCCCAGGATACTGATATGTGTCACCTTGGTGTTTTGCTCTCTGCTTACACCTTCAGTTAATGCATTGATCAATCCAGACATTAGATAAAAAACAGAGTTTATTTAGGATTGAATACTCATTTATAAATTGAATTTGATACTTATTTTCTGGGGTCTGTGATATATTGGTTTTGTTACAGATTTATCCAAAACACCTGAAAAAGGACTGAACTGTAGTTAGTCAAGACACTATTTCCACATTACAACTTTATTATCCATAGACTCACAGAATGGTTTAGGTTGGAAGGGACCTTAAAGATCACCCAGTTCCAACCCCCTGCCATGGGCAGGGACACCTTCCACTACACTAGGTTGCTCAGAGCTTCCACACTTCCTAACTTGCTACAGCCACTTAACTCCATTCAAAGTATTTCAATATGCTCATTCCTAACTTCTCCATTAACCTGTTCCTATCACCCCTAAATAAAGGACTGCTCAATTGCTACAAATAAGGTATTTTCATCTCTGCTGTAATGATTTCAGGTATACAGTTGCCCATTAGGATGTGCTCTATTTTGTGTGTATCATGTCTGTAACACAGTAACCTGCTATTGCATTAGAAAAAGCTGCATTAGATTTTATAGGGAATGCCTAAAGCAGCGTAAGTGGCTGTATCTTTTTTTCCACACAGGAGAAACTTGTCTAAACAAATTATTTAATTTTGCATGGGGACCTGTACATTTTTCCCTATGGATCAGTGACAGTTCTGATTAGGAAGACCCTCCAAAGTTTGTATCGGTTAATCAGTGTCATTACACTGATACATGAGGGCATTAGATTCAGCTCCGACTTTCACATTTTAAAAGCTGCCTCACCTGAGTCAGTGGTTGGTTCCAACATAGGCTATGCAAGTTTTACTTTACTCAGAGCATAAGACAAAATGGAATCCATCACAACAGTTGGGAATAAAGCACACAGAAACACAAGTGCCTTTTCCTTCAGCTTTGCCACCATGTAACGTGCCTTGGGTGCAGGAGACATTAATGCATCTACCATAGCATCTACCACCTCATTGCCATTAGTGCTTCCTTCACTGAGAATGCTGTTGAAAAAGTTTGCCCTCTCTTGAACATACTCCTTACTGTAAACAGCCTTTTCCTCTTCACTGAGTTCACTCCAGATCTCTTCAGCACTGACCAGTGGCTGGATATTCGTGGAGCGTGCATAATTTCCTGGCTGAATAATACAGACCTGAAAGCAAGATGTAAAACTTAGCAAGATGCAATCAGTCATTGTGAATTCAGTTAAATGCTATAGTCAGTAAAACAGATCATAAGCTCTCTGCAGACAGGTTTCTTCCAGAAAATGCTACTTCATTGTAATTTTAACCTTGGAAACTTGACTGGAATCAAATATATTCCCATCAAAAGTGTAAGATTGCAGAGGTGCTTTATTCTGACTTCCTCATTTTTCTCTGATGTTAATGTTCTTGTTTTGGCTACTCAGCATGCCCTCACAGGATGCAATAGTACATCTTTGATTTTTATAGAATGTTTAATGGTATAAATGTTTTGACAATACTGAGACAAAGTGTTTCAACATGACTTATATGTCTCCAAAGGGGAATATTTTGGACTTTTCACTCAGTGGAGAATCTTGCAATTGGGAACTTTTTTCACCCAGTTTGGTACAAAAGGAGGCATCAAGGAAAATTAGAAGGTCCTGAGAAGATAAGAGCTATTTTCCCCAAGTAGGTGTAATTAAAAGTAAACTAGGTCTTGTCAGCCAAGTACAAAGCGGACCAAAGGTCCTGGTCTGCCTCTCACTGAAGTCATTAGCAAATTTCTGTAGATTCATGCAGATTTAAATTGAAAGCACATGAGTCCTTTGCTGTTTCACCTGTTTTGTTCGTGTGTGTAGTTATTGCTCTTCTGCTGCCTTCTGAGGCTTCTGGGGAATTCTGGAGCAGGCTGAGCACTCACAGTATACACGTTTCTCCTCAGTTAGAGGCAGCCTTGTTCAAACTGTTTGTAGATATGCAACATTAAAAGCTTCCTGGCATTTAACTGACCTGATTTCTTAAAAGACTAACACAAGGTGAGGAAGAACAGCACTGAGCTGTGTTAGAGATTTGGGGATGTGACAGGCATTCTCTGGAAAGTCTGTGATGACATAAAATCTTAATGTCTCCAATCTGCCACCCAGCCCATCTCCCAGAGTTCCCAAATGTGTGTCAGTGCTGGCATGGCCCTGACCCTCAGCCCACATGGTGATCGGAGCGCTGTGTACCAGAGGGGCTGGTGCAGAGGCTACACACAGGGGTCAGGAAGAGATGCAGGCAAACCTCAGCAGAGAGATGGTGTGCACTGATAGGCATAACTTATGCTGCCTCAGGTATGTTTGTCACAGGGCATCTATGGGAGCCCTACCTTTGGGTGCTATGCACAAAAGTGTTTGGTATCAGCCAAACTAATGCCAATAGCAAACTTCCCACATTTAATGTTAGCAAAGGGGTTTTGAAAACTTCCTGATTTGGAGGTTTTGGGAGTTGGCTAGAAGAGATGATAATTTTTTTCCCTTCCTTGATTTTCTGTAGCCTTTCTAATAGAAGGCATGTACTTTGTTTCCTTTAGGCAGCCAGCTTGCCTGGCCAGAGTTCAGTGGGACAGAGCCATAGCTCCATCTGTTCCTTGCCACCTCTGTGCAGCTTTCTCCTGAAAGGACAGAGGAGACAACACAGCAGGAGAAGGGAGGACAGGACTGTATTTTGAAGGCTTTCCACAGGGTAGGTTCTCAGGCAAACACCAGCCAGCATCTTGCATACAGTGAGAAACAGAAAAATAACTCTCATAGATCTTCTGGAGATGTTTGTCAGCCTGGCTCACTCTACTGTGTGCTGGGGCTATTCTGGTGGGGAACAGTAAAAATCCCAAAATGACCAGACTAGCTAACCTGTTAAACTAAGCTCTTCCATGCATTTGAGATTATCCTCAGCTAATCAGTTGAAATCCTCATCATGCTGTGTGGTATTAGGATGTGTAAAGTCACTTGCATTTTATAGCATTTTATATTTATCCCACAGGAGTACTTAATAGATGCATAGCTGCAATTTTTCCCACACAAAGCTTATGAATAATGCTGTAAATCTGTGTGTGTAAAGAGTACACAAAGGTAAACCCTCAGGGAAAACTTCTAGTGTTTGAGAAGAGTGTTTGAGCAGTAGAATGACTCCAAGGAAAAAGCCTAGTGAAGCTACTTAGTGATCTCAGCTTTAGGTTTGACTATCAGTGTTGCTTAGACAGGGCACTGAGAGCACTCTAAGAGCCTCTTAGGTTAAGAGAATAAAAACATAATTACTCTGCACTATAATGCCTGTTGCAGTGTAGCTGTTCTCACAAAAAGGAAGGAGCTTTTAAGCACTGATGTTGTAAGAGAAAAAAGAACCCCTCAGGTAAGTGCCAAGCTTCCTTCTTACTGCACAGCACTTGGTGTCTGGGCTTTTGGCTCCCACAGCCACCCCAGGAACATTTCAGTTACTCAGTGCTATTACAAGCTCTCTGTGGAGAGCAGGCCTGACTTGGAAAGTTTCTCCAGAAGAGGATGTGGAGAAAGGGTGGAAGTTTCAGTGTTGGCACAAACCTACAGCTTCTCAGAACTGGAAACATCACCCAGGTCTGCTGTTCTCAGTGATTTCCAACTGACTGATTAGCCACAGAGAAACCTCTTTCCAAAGGGAAGGTGCACCCATGGATTCAGCTCTGATCTTTTATCTTTGTCACTTTGGAAGCATGGAGCTTACTTTGCATAAAATTGGATACTATTTTGCATACACTTGTTCCATTGACCAGAATTTCCATGTTGTGCTGGTTTTGGCTGGGATAGAGGTAATTTTCTTCATAGTAGCTGGTACGGGGCTGTGTTTTGGATTTGTGTTGGAAACAGTATTGATAATACAGAGATGTTTCTGTTTTACTACTGAGCAGTGCTTACACACAGTCTAGGTCTTTTCTACTTCTCGCACCACCCCACCAGTGAGTAGGCTGTGGATGCATGTGGAGTTGGGGGGGGGACAGAGCTGGGACAGATGACACAAGTGAACCAAGGGATATTCCAGACCACATGGCATCATGCTCAGTATGTAAAGTAGGGGAAGAAGGAAAAATGGGAAGAGGGGGCATTTGGAGGGATGGCGTTTTTCTTCCCAAGTAGCCAGTTACACATGAAGGAGCCCTGCTGTCCTGGAGATGGCTGATCACCTGTCTGCCCATGGGAAGTGGTGAATAATTTCTTGTTTTGCTTTGCTTATGCATGCACCTTTGGCTTTACCTGTAAAACTGTCTTTATCTCAGCCCCAGAGTTTTCTCACTTCTACCCTTCCCATTCTCTCCCCATCCTGCTGGGGGGAGTGAGCGAGCAGCTGTGTGGTGCTGAGTCACCAGATGGGGTTAAACCACAACACCCACACACATCCATCTTGGATTATTTGTGCAAGTCACTTGCTTCTTTCCTCACAAAAAGATGCATTTCAGCTCTGTAGGAAGTTTCAGGAGTGAATTTTCTCTCTTTCTCATATGAAAATCAACATTAGAAATAGTATGGAGATTCACACGACAGGTACTCATTACATCACTCACCTGGACACCAAACTTCTTCATTTCCAGTCTTAGAGCATCACAAAATTTTTCAATAGCTGCCTTGGTCATAGAATAAATGCCATTTCCCACACTAAAATAGGCAATGATGCTGGACATGAAAACAATACGTCCTGAAAAGAAAACAGTGCAAATAATGTAACTTCACTCTCAGTCTTTAACATAGAATTGATTTACCTCAGTCATCTGAGCTGCTACTAATGTGGTGTTCAGCATGAGGCTAGTTTACTGCACAGTATGCCACAGCTGGGCCATGTAAGTGTGCAGTCCTGCACAGAAGTGCACTCAGCTCTGTTAAGCAGAGAACTTCACACAAAAATCCTCCTGGAAAAGATATGGTGAAAGATATGTTGCTCCTCTCAGGGTAGAATGCTTAAGTTCCAGGCTGGAGGGCAACACCTCCCTTTACAAGTGCTAATAATCTTTAAGTTTTTCTTGGAACAGCTGCCCATCCTAAAAGGTCAGTAAGTCCCTTCCCTTCAGAACACAGCTACTGGGTGAGTGATGGTAGGATGACCTCTGCCTCCTTTGTCCAGTAGACAAGTGATTTGAGGCACACATCCAGGATGTGGGACACATCATTTAACTTCTCTCTTTGCCTATGGTAATTGAAACCCAGTCTTCCCAGGAGAATGCTCTAACATCCATAATTCAAGCTTTTAATTTTGAGAGGTCACTTGCAGCCCCCAAAGACATAAACTTTAGCTGTCCTGACTGTTCCTGCAAGGGAGATGGGAAACCTAGGATTCTTCCTAGAAGTGCCCTAGCCTCTTCTGCATAGATGGTACTTGAAAATGGAGTGCAGGCAGATAATCAAGGCAGCCAGGAGTGAGATGCAGAGTGCACCTTTAAGCTGAGGTGCTATGTATGTGCAGCCAACCAGACCCAAACCTTCTAAAAGTTTATGCATGGGCTTAATATCATATACACAGTCCCTCTCACTTCAAAGTAACCCCTTACAATTCATGAAGTCAGAGAAATCCTCTGGTGGATCAGCATCACAGAGTTTTAGCAGGAAGTAGGACATCACAAGAAAAAAAAGGGCTGTCTCCCTGTGTAATGGCCACATAACACGCTCACTGGGTACATGCAATAGCACATTCTGTTACAAGAACACATCCAGCTCATGGTATTTAAAGGTTTCTTTTTATCTTGTGTCAGAGTATCATCAGCCAAAGGCAATCAAGCAGAAAGAAGCAGAGCAGCCAAAAAAAAAGGGTGCCTTTATCTTAACAACAGTTTATGTAGTAGTGACATCTGAGGCTTCCAGATGACACCTAGCCCTTCCCCCCTTAAAGAGCATACAACTGACACAGGCAAGCTGAGCAACTGGGGGAGAAAGGACAAGGGTATCTTCTTTACCAAATTCAGATGGAGACAGGTAGGGAACAAACTGTAAAGCAATTGAGACGTGCTGCCATGCTGTAGAGAGCTTGAACCATTTCTCAGAAGAAAGGATAAAGCTCATGTGTGTGAAGGTCCATGCAAAAGCATTGTTCCCACTGCATACCCGTGTGTCTCTGTACAGCACTGTTTCACATACTTGAAGTTTCCTGCCCAGGTCATAAAGAGGATCTTGCTAGACCTGGTACTGGAAGCTGGATGTCTCTAGTTCACCTCTGTAGGGTCATCCTTCCTCTCCTAATTGCCAAACAGTAAATTAGTAAAGCCTAAATAATAAAATTACACAGGTTATTGGATCTTTGTGTTTTCTGATTGTTAGTGCTTACAAAGACTTGCCTGGGCTTCATGATCTACTGTAAACATTTGTCCTCTCTTTTTTGAGTCAAACACTGAGATAAGTCCTTCTTTGCAAATACTTGTTCTATGTATTACAAAGACAGAATTTTTAAGGATATTTCCCCCTTATGACTTTACCCTCTTTTCAGAAGCAAGTTGCTCTTTGAGGCCACACAGAAGGAGGCTGTCATTTCAATTCAATGAGCGACAATTAAAGCCTCTTTTATAAATTCTATATTACCCTGATTATAGTAAGCTAATTATTCTACAGCTCTAAATAACAGTGGATTAGCATTACCCTTGTATTTCCTTAGAAGGGGAAGAAATGCCAGGGTTGTCCTGATGCTCCCAAGGAGATTCACATCTGCAAATTTTTCATATGTCTCCATAGACAGCCACCCTGTCTCGCCAAATGTTGATATTCCTGCATTGTTGACAAGCCCCCAGAAACCTATGGAAGAGAAATGTCTCAAAAAGCATCTTTAACTGGAAAACAAACACCATTAGGTAACAAAGCAACACTAGTGATTTGGACCCTTGGAAACAACTGTATAGTTGTGTTATCTTTTTGGCCTTTCTTCTTGTAAATGCAGGCATGTTTTGCGTAATGAAGGAATGCAATTGTGGCCATTATCTGGACTATGTGGAATCATAGAATGATTTCGGTTGGAAGGGACCTTAAAGATCATCTAGTTCCAACTGTGGGTAGGGACACCTTTCACATAAGTCTCAGTGCTATTTAATAATCACTCACTTTATAGTCCTCTTAAGTTATTTATGAATAACATGATCTGAGAGACTACATCTTACTGCCAGTGTGGTGTGCCATGATATTTTAATTACTTCAATCCCACTGTGTGCTATGAGCAGCTTTGTGAAAATTATATTAAGCAGTCTAAAGGCTAAGGGGTAATATTTTCAAAGTGTCTGACTAATTTAGGAGCCTTAGTCTTGGATCCTTTTCCAGGATTTGAGCTTTGATTCCTTCTGAAATCAGCCAGAATCAGGTACATGGGTGCAGCATTGGGTAAGGTAATCAGTCAAGGTCAGTGGCTCTGGTATTTTTTTTTTAAATTTTGTCTGTTTGAACGACTCTGTTCCCCACATAACAACAGGGTTTAGTGCTAAGGAGCCCACCCCTGAAACACAGTAAGATTTCAGTGTTTACAAGCCGAAATGTATTGGCAGCAAAACTTGTTCTGACAGAACTCTGTGACAGAAAGTTCAAGCCCTATAGCCCAAAGCCACAGAACATTTCCTGTGAGCACTGCACAATGCTAATAACTTCAGCTGTTGGAAATGTCTTTCTGTTGGAGTGGAGAGTGCTTGCAGGTTGGAGCTGACATGCTGCCTAAGTGCTGATTAAGCCATGCTGACTTGTTCTTGCCTTCACAACACACACCTGTAGATGTACAGTAAAGCAGCCAGTAACACAGTGCTTTTGAAAACATTTCTGTTTCTGTCCTCAAATCCTGACTGACAGCACTTCTAGGGTGACCAGCAGTGTAACTAAGCAGCACCCAGGGCAGCCTGACCTGCACTGAAATAGCTATGTGTGCAGCTTAGTTCTGCCAGCCCTGGCAACTTTGCTTGCGCATTTCTTCTAAAGAATTCTTGTACCCGTCTGAGGCAAGTGATTCTTTTGTCATGCCTTCCCCAGGATCTCCCAGCCCCCATTTTCTGGGGAGGCAGAGCAGGTTTCAGTGCCTCCCTTCCTCTGGACACAGAGGCTGGGGCAAGGGGTGTGATGCTGACCCAGCTATAGCCTCCTGTACCTGTGTTAGGAGAATTACTCTCAGGGAACATTTAATCACCCTAGTGAAGGCACTGCAAAAACTCTTGGGCTGAACTCTTTTCTTTCTAATATTCTCTGACAAAACTACTGCAATCATTTCATGGTATCTTGGTCCTTTCAGAGCCCTGCCAGGAACTGCCAATACCAGATTTCACTCACAACAATAATTAAAACTGAAACAGACAATTTTTGGAATTAGATGGTAAAGCAAACCACTCTAAGCTTTTGTAACATATATACACTATTTGTATTACCTAATGAAACTGGTTTCTAAACAGATAAAAAACCAAAGTTCTATTAGTGGACATCTCATTTGCAGACCAAAACACTGAAAATCAGTATTTTATCACACAGAACTTGGATAACTGTCATCCAAAGACAATAAATCACAATTCAACAGGCTGTCACACAGCAATCTTTGATACTGGACCACTCTTATAACTTTAGATAAAGATAGGCTGCTGTCCTACTAATGCAGCAGTTTCCTCTGTACTGCTTTTCCATAGCCCTAAAGGTTAGCAGACAGAGGAGAGGAAATGGACTAAAAGGTTAGCCACTGGAATTGGGCATCCTAGACTTCCTTCTTCCCCCTGGCATTGCTCTACTGTTCCAGGTCTTTCCATCATTCTCTGGGTTTAATTCTCCTTCTTAAAATGGAACCAGCCCTCTGGGACTGACCTCCCAGTAAAATGCTTCAAGATCAATGGATTAGAGAGTCCTCTGTAAAAGGTAATCATGAGTATTTTTGCACTTGCTCATGATCTGGTCTGCAGATGGACTGAGCTGCTGCACACCCTGTCTGTGTCCTCAAGGATGGAGGTCTCTGTACTTATTTTTACATAACATAACTCTAACACAACACTACTAAAGGCTGACATCACTGTAAAAGCTGTTCCCTGATCCTCTCAGCTTTACCTTTTCTAATTAAAAAAGTAATTTTGCTTCTGACACTGCATCCTGTACAGCACAGCAAGAACACTTGCTCCACATAGCCCTGAATTCATTAGGGCTTCAGAAACACAGTCATTAAACTTTAGACAATTGATTTTCTTCCTCTTTCTCTAAACTATGAAACACAGAATTGAGCTTGTAAAGCTTAAGTTTTCTCTCCAGCCATTTGCCTCGTCTCAAAGCCTTCAGGTGGTTAGCGGTGAGTCCAGTCTGTGTGTATGCACAGAGTTCACAGGATAATGGCTTCTTTCTCCACAGTGGCCAAATCAAAAGCCAAGAGGAGAAAACCTGGCTTGAATTAAACTGAAATAGACTTTTCTGAAGAGAAGATTAAGTAAAACAGAGATTTTGCTTACAGTCAGTTCAAAACATTTTGTTTGCCCTCAAGCAAAACATAGAGTTTCTTAGAGCATTTTGACATGGGATATGTTTTGGTATTTTACAAATTTTTCTTGTCACTTTGTTCAGTTGAATAAATCCACAAAATTCTACCATAATAACAAACTCCATTATTTTTTATGCCCCTTTTTTGAGAGTATTTCCTATCTCCTGAGAAACAACCTGCCCAGCTCTGTACTCAGGTACTTGAATCTGCTTTGGTCTTCCTTACCTGAAAGGTTTGTGGCAAAAATTAATGCCATAACTGTGCATACAAAATATATTGTATATTTGCTTAGACAAATGCAGCTCAGGTAACCTAAAAAATGAAGTCCTTAGACGGAAATACAGAAGAACAATGCACAGGAATTAGGAAACTAGTTAAAGGAAGGAAAGTGTGATTTGCCATATTCATACTGATGAATGAAGAGAGGGAACAACCCAATCTGTCTATGGCAGTGCAGGGTGTGTGTGGTAGCACGTCAGCTGAGACTCCTGAGTTTTAGTTATGTACATGCATGAGTCACCATCTTTTGTTTGGAACATTATGCTGTGGTTGTCTTCATTGCAAGGACAAGTCTATTTGTATTGGGAGTCTGAGCTAAAATACTGTATCATGGGTGAATTCCATGAGTAGAAAATCTTAATTAAGTGGAGGAGAGTACTGAATAAACTTTGAGTAGGGTGGGACTAAAACAAATATCCCTCCATTCCAGCTAGCTACATGTCACCCACTCACAACGGGTAAAAAAGGAAGAGAAATTCCTATTTGAAACAGAAGAAAATCAGAAAAACTCTGAGGTAAAAAAAAATTCTTGCTGTAGAGCCCAAGAGAGTTGCAAATCAATCCTGGTCTACTTCATATTGGCTTTAATGTACAAGTGCAAGAACTTTCTTCTTTCTAAGCAAGAAAGGACTCTAAATATTTTAGAAAGACATCTTAATGGGTGCAAAAGCCATAAAACAACTACAGAAAAAGCAAGGCCTCATAGCCAGCAGAGTTTCATGGAGCAACAGTTAGGTCTAGAGAATGAGCTATGGAAATTGATTTGCCGTCCTTTTCAGATTGACAAAATTTCACAGTCTATTATAGAACAAATACTTACATGGAAATAAACTGTGAAGTGGCAGAATATACACCTAGTTGTGTTACCAGTAGTTTGTGTTCCTAGTCCTGCGTAACAGAGAGAGAGAGAAGATAACATGGAGCCTGGGCTGGTTATCTCGTGGCATAACTAGAAGGTGTAAGGAGTACTGTGGTTTATTCCTGAGATTTTTATACATTTTTGTACACTTTATACTGAGGAGTCCATTTAAAGCAGAAAGTCTTTTATCCTTTAGTCTTTTCCAAGTCTACTTATCCTGGGCCCAGAAAAAAGGCAGGGCACAGTATTTCTCCATAGCTTCCCTTGCCATCAACAACTGCTGAGTGAGGCTTCTTGGACTCATTCTCCCCAAACCCAGGAACTTCTCATGCCTTTCCATGCAATGACCCAAGTCAGTCAGCCCACAACTAGACAGTTAGGTTTGAAAGGAGGACAGTTGTGTATAGAAATGTAATAAATGTGAGAAAATATGTCTTTTCATCAACTACAAGGAAAGTCTTAAGATGAATGACAAGGTTTTGGCTTTTCAGTCTGATGTTTATTTACAACAGTCTATTGGACTCACCACCTGATCTTTGCTCTCTTTATTTCAAGTATCTGACATGTGCTTGATTTCCACTTTGGTTAGTCCTCTGCTGTAGGCCCTGGATGTTGCAGTCTGATCCACTTGGAAAAATGTACTAAGGTTTCACTACAGAGAGTTCCTTAACTGGTGGGACATCTAGGTACATGCTCCACTGCCCACCCTTCAGATAACAAATAAAATGTTCTGTGCAGTCACATACTTTTATCATCTTCTAGATACTTTCAGAACATAAATGCAACTACAAATGGTTCAGAATTTTCTTTCCTAATGAAAAAATAATTTAATTAAAACCAACCTTTGACCCAAATGTTAAAAAAAGTACAATTCCTATCTTTAACAAATAATTTGGTTAATATGAGAGCTAATCTTCTGTGGTATCATTAAATTGAAACAGTTTTCATAAAGCTAAAATACTGAAGAAAACAACACATCTGTTTTCTGAGGTGTCAAGGAGCACTCCTAGTGAAGTCTTTCGCTTACCTAGTCTACATAAGCAAAGTATTGTCACAGTTTCTTTACATTTGAGATAATATATATTTTAGAAATTACGAAGACTTCTAGATTTACTCCATTAACATCGGACATTAAAATAACTCCTTTGCCCCTTTTTATTTAATAAAAGGAAGAATCCTTGATATATAGTTCTCCCAAAGGGCATACGTACTGTGGGCTCCAGAGTCTACATAACAGCATGAACGTAACCATTGCACAAGCTGCCAGAATTACAGGCTAAATTATCTGAAATCCAGAATTTCAGGTGACCCAACCCCCATGGAACCTCTAAGGACTTTTGTGAGGCATCTACATTGTGTCTGCAGGTTGAAGAAAAGCCTGAGCGAGGAAGGCTCTGACTCTTAATCAGATAAGGTCAAGATCAATCATAAATACATGTACTTAATGAGTGGTGTCTAGGCTTTTTCTTATTTCACTTCTCATTTCATCCCCTTCCCAATGTGCTGATGAACCAGGCAGGCAGAAACCTTGCATTTCATTGTCATTCTGAGTGCTTTATTCTCTGCTCTTATTCCCTGTGTGAGCAAGGAAGTGTTTATCTGTAACTCTGAGGGAATCTAACTTCTGAGCCTGAGTAAGCGTGCCCTGTGGCAAGTGTATCCCCAGTACTACACTGAGTGACTCTCACCCTGCAGAGAGTGGGAAAGGAGGTAACTGTGCCCCATCACCTGCGCCGTGTCACGTGTTCTGAAGGGATAACCCAGGTTTTATGTTGTCTGCAGTTATTCTGCAAGCTAAGTCTATCCATTCCCCTGGACACACGCTCCCTGTAGGGTGTGTAATTGACAGGCTTCCCTTTCAGTAACCCTCGCAGAGACTAGTCTGACACACCTCAAGTGGCACCGCAGCTTCAGGAAGCAGCTGGTTTGGTGTGGCACAACAGCTGCCCTCTCTGCATCTCCTCTACTTACTTCGTCTTTCACAAGCTGTGCCCAGAAATACATCACATTCCCACCCCTCCAATGCCAGCAGAGCTGTTGTCTGCTTTCTTTGCCGTTTCCTCCTGTCAAATACACGCTAGGAGTTCCAGGGAAGCTGCACGCGTGGAGCTCCTCTTCTGGTAGAAAGGTGAAGCTCAGCCGGGACGCACCGACAAGCACACCTGCTGTGTACATTGTCATAGAATCATAGAATCAACTG
>NW_008682574.1:0-6914 GCF_000695815.1 Acanthisitta chloris
CTCCAACCTTGATGGTTCTGTGATTCATACGATATGCCTTTTGTGCTCCAGATTTCTACTCATCAGTGGCAACAACAAGGTTTTGCATGTTTTTGTCAGGCAGAAGAAAACTGCAGAAATTTAAAAAATGTAACTCTTAATTTTAGATAAAAACTTCAAGTGGGCAAACACAGGAGCAGCTGTGTTTGGAAACACAGCCCATAAAGCAGATGAAGAAGATGGTGGTAGTGATGATGAGGTGGTGCATAGTGACGATATCCACTTTGAGCCGATCGTGTCCTTACCAGAGGTAAGATGACTTCTGGAATGTAAAACAACATTAAGAGCAGCATGTCTGCTAATACAGCAAGTTGTAAGAACTGTTTTGTGTAACTGACTTTGCTTTCTGTGCTGTGTGTACCTTGTATTTGTATGTCTTACACTGGCTGTGTAGAAACACCTGCATAGCACTGGGGAAGGGTCTGGTGCCTCAGGAAATTGGTCAACATTGATTTCTTTGTGCCTTGACAGAGTTGATCAGGATGCAGATTTTTCACATCACTTGTAAAAGCTAAAACATATATATAGCAACTGGAAATGAGGAAGGGGAAATTAATAACTGCTAGTGCTAGTACAACTCAGCTGTGGCTTTGTATCAGTGTCATGGTTTAACCCCAGCAGCAGCCAAGAAGCACGCAGACACTCACTCCCCCACCCATGGGATGGGGGAGCGAATCAGAAGGGTAAAAGCAACAAGAACTCATGGGTTGGGATAAAGACAGTCTACTAGAGAAAGCAAAAGCTGCACACACAAGCAAAGCAAAACCTTCCCTAAGACAGGAGGTGAGCAGGGCCCATCACGTGTAACGGTTCCTTGGGAAGACAAACACCATCACTCCAGATGTTCCCCCTTCCTCCTTGTTCCTCCCACCTTATATACTGAGCATGATGTCATATGGTGTGAAATATCCCTTTGGTCAGTTTGGGTCACCTGTCCCAGCTGTGTCTCCTCCCAGTCTCCCATGCATCCCCAACTTCCTTGCCAGCGTGGCAGCACGGAAAGCAGCAAAGGCCTTGACTCTGTGTAAGCTCTGCTCAACAATAACAAAAACATCTCTGCATTATCACCTCTGTGTTCTGCACAAAATCCAAACATAGCCCCATATTAGCCTCTGTGAAGAAAAGTTAACCTTACTTCAGCTCAAACCAGCACAATCAGTGACTTGTAGGTTCAGTTCTGTGAAAGCCCTGCCAGCTTACAATTTTTGCTTGAAGCAATGGAAGAGATTCCTGGAATCACTAAGCCAAAAGATGTGATTAGCCTCACCTGAAGGCTAAGGGAACTGACTTTGTTTGTTTGAAAAGAAATTGTTTTTCAAGAAGTAGGAGAACCTTCAGCTTTGCAGGTTGCCTTCTAACTTAGTGAGACTGCACACAGTTACTCATTTGGTATTGAGCCATAGTGTGCCTAATAAGCATTTCAGACTCTTTTGGTGTTATATTGTCTGGCTTTTCTATAAGTGATAGAATTTAACTATAGATTAGTAAAAATGATTAGGCAAGACAGAGCACAAATAAAGAGTAAGCAGTGTGTCCTGTAATTTGAACAGCTCATCTGAGCTAGTTTGTAACATATCTTCAACCACCTTCTCCAAAATTCAGTGTGCCTTGGCTCGTCTGCGTGTCATGACTTCTGTGATTTGCTTCCCTTCTTCAGTCTCATTTCTCCCTCCACAAACAGTTGCTTGTCCATGTATTTATCCAGTTCTCTCAAGTGTTTTTATCTTGGGAAGATGTGTTAAGTTAAGAAGGTTAGAGGCCAAGGTTATGCCATAAAGTGAGGAGATCAGGTTGTCAGGCCTCAGGTTCATGTGCTCAGTTGATGTTGATTCCCTTCAAAGGCAAATACTGAGCTCTTTAACAGTGTTCAAAAGGTAACTCGTGTCATGGTAATAGTGCTGTGTGTTCACTTCTCAGTGTGCACATCATTCAGCAAACCTGAAACTTTCCTGGGAAGCTTGCCAAAACACTTGACAGTGTGAAAACCCCATCAAAAACCAACCTACCCCCAAAGCAAAACCCAACACCCACCAAACCCTATGTGGCATGGTGAAGGAATATTGCAGTGTTATAATCAATCTCAAACAGTGTAATTTCTTGGGCTCTTAAAATTCTGCACACTCATTTTGGTGTGATGAATGTTGTGTTGGAGAAAGGAACACATTGAATACTTTTCCATTGTATATATCAGTATTGTAAGTGTATGTCAAAACTATGTGACATGGTTGGTGATAGCTCTCCAGGAAATCACAGGTACTCACTCTGCTGTGCTGGCTTTTTAGGTGGAGGTAAAATCTGGAGAAGAAGATGAAGAAATTCTCTTCAAAGAGAGGGCAAAACTTTACAGGTGGGACAGGGATGCTACTCAGTGGAAGGAACGTGGTGTTGGAGAGATCAAGATCCTCTTCCATACACAGAAGAAATACTATAGAGTCCTAATGAGAAGAGACCAAGTTCTTAAAGTCTGTGCAAACCATGTCATCACCAAAGAAATGAACTTGGTGCCCTCTGACACATCAAACAATGCTTTAATTTGGACAGCCACAGATTATGCTGGTGAGTTTTTCGGGTGGTTTGGGGTTTTTTTTTCCTAGGTGGTCTGTAGTTTCTGTGGCTTTGTTTTTACCCTGGAGACTATTATAAGATGAAACTAAAGAAGCTTTCCTCTTGCATTTATTTTCAGATGGTGAAGTAAAAGTAGAGCAATTTGCAGCCAAGTTTAAAACCCAAGAAATGGCTAATGCTTTCAAGAGGAGGTTTGAAGAATGCCAGCTGAGCTTGTCAGAACTACAGAAGGGACACTTGTCTCTGGCAGCAGGACTGTCAAAGGACACCAATCCTGTTGTGTATTTTGAAGTTTCTGCTGATGATGAACCTTTAGGACACATAACCATGGAACTGTTTGCCAATATTGTCCCTCAAACTGCAGAAAATTTCCGAGCCCTGTGCACAGGAGAGAAAGGATTTGGGTTCAAGAACTCCAGATTTCACAGAATAGTCACCGACTTCGTGTGTCAGGTAAGTACAGGAAGGGAATTCTCTGCACGGAGAGAATGAGCTGCATCTTCACTAACAGTGGCACTTCCACAAACCACTTATACAGAGTAGTACATTCTTGTTGGCAGCAAGGATCCACTGTGCAGGATGCTCTCACCTGCCCTTTCCCTGTAGGGAGATGAGAAATGCAGGAAGTGGCACATGGTGCCCTAAGCCAGATGCTTTTTACCTGTGTGTGTCAGCTGCCTCCTGCCTCAGTGTTATCTAGTGCTGTCAGGTTAGTGTGGAGGAAAGAAATGGAGGTGGAGAACTCCTCTTACAATGGGCAAGTGCTGAACAGAAACACCAAGGAATGTAGGTGTTCCCAAAACTAGCATTCAGCCTTTTCCCTCTACAGAGAGGGACTTCTGTATGCTTACCTGCTGAGAATGTTTTCCAGGCTTAGAATCACAGTCATCAAGGTTGGAGGAGACCTCTAAGATCACTGAGTCCAACCATTAACCTGTCACTGCTGGAACCCCTAAACCCTAAACCAGATCCTCCAGTGCCAGATCCAGATGCCTCTTCAACACTTCCAGGGATGGTGACTCCACCACCTCCCTGGCAACCTTTTCCAGTGCCTGACAGTTAACTGCACCATGTATGCCCTGACAACGTGTGAGCTTTTTATCCCATGAAGTCAGTATATTCCAAGCTTGGTCTGCTTTGCCTAAACTTTCTCCAGGTACAGTGAGTGAGAAGCTTTTCAGTGATAGTTAAGGCTTTCCTTCAAGATCAAATAACTTGGTGTCGTCTTTATGGGTGTAGTCAGATAACCAGGAGCCAGACACTTGGTGCCTTCCACAAAGATGAAAGCCCCACTGCCCATGCTGCTCTCCTGAGCAGCCAGTAATGTGGCAAAAACTGCAGGAAATGACTGGTCACTGGTACATTAAACTTTTTCTGGTGATCAGTTCTGTGCCTGCAGGGACTAAACAAGGATAGACCTTCAATGAGATTGTAAAAGCTGAGCTCTGCACTGAGTCACAGAATGAGTTAGGTTGGAAGGGACCACCGTGGGTCATCTGGTCCAACCTCCCTGCTCAAGGGAGCTAGTGATGCAGGCAGTAGGAAAGACAGTGTCACCATGTGGAGCAGGAAGGTAAAATGCTATGTTGAGAGTAAACAAGGGATGAACATTCTACTGCTGCTTTCATTACCATGAACGAACCTGCTGAAGCTGGGAAGCCTCATATCTACAGTAAACATGGCACTGGTGTAAGCAAAGAATGAGTTCTACCAAAGCAAAGCCTTTACTGTGCAAAGGGAATGTAATTGTTGATTTGTGTTTTGGGACTTGTCAGTTAATGCTGTGCCCTTTTTTCTTTTTTAGGGAGGAGATATAACTAACCACGATGGAACGGGTGGACGGTCAATTTATGGAACAGCATTTGAAGATGAGAATTTCGAAGTGAAACACACTGGTCCTGGATTGTTGTCCATGGCAAACAAGGGCAGGGATACAAATAATTCTCAGTTCTTCATAACACTTAAAAAAGCAGAACACTTGGACTTCAAGCATGTGGTATTTGGGTTTGTGAAAGATGGAATGGATGTAGTGAAAAAGATGGAATCCTTTGGTTCTCCTGAAGGGCTAGTACATGCAAGAATTGTCATTACAGACTGTGGGCAAATATAGAGTTATTTCTTTGAGTATACAGATGTTTTAGCAGTATCAATCAGTACTTAGATGTTATTGACTAATTATTTCAACTTCTTAAAATGGACACTTCTGATGTATAAATGTAAAATTACAGGTTATAGTTGGATTTTTTATGTGTTCTAATTGATTTTTTTTGCATGTTAAATAAAGTTCAGGCACTGGCATATTTCAGGTGTATTTGTGTTATCCTGACATTTGTATTAAGTGTCAAATTTTCAAAATTAAATCCTAGTCTTGTTAAAATAAATGTCTTGTCTTCACTTTGGTTTGTTTGAAAGAAAAATGCTTGCATAACTTGTCTAGGTACTGGGATGCATTGGGAAGAGCATTGCCAGCAGGTCAGGGAGGTGATCCTGCCTCTCTGCTCAGCCCTTGTGAGGCCACACCTGGAGGATTGTGTCCAGTTCTGGGCTCCTCAGGGCCAGAGGGACATGGAGCTCCTGGAGCAGGTCCAGGGGAGGGCAAGGAAGATGCTGAAGGGACTGGAGCACCTCAGTGATGAGGAAAGGCTGAGGGAGTTGGGGCTGTTCAGTCTCCAGAAGAGACGACTGAGACAGACCTCATTAATGTGTTCAAGTCCATGCACCTGGAGGATTGTGTCCAGTTCTGGGCTCCTCAGGGCCAGAGGGACATGGAGCTCCTGGAGCAGGTCCAGGGGAGGGCAAGGAAGATGCTGAAGGGACTGGAGCACCTCAGTGATGAGGAAAGGCTGAGGGAGTTGGGGCTGTTCAGTCTCCAGAAGAGACGACTGAGACAGACCTCATTAATGTGTTCAAGTCCATGAATGGGTGTGGTGTTGCAGGAAAACAAAGAAGGATTCTCCAGCAAACAAAGACTTCTTCACAGCTGCAGCTGCAAGCAGACATAGTATATAAATGTAACCTGTAGAGCTTAAGTAATGCTAAAATGAATAATAGGTATAGTTGTCCGCCAAGCTAAGAAAGTATACAAATGTAACTTTTAGAGTTTAGGTAATGGTAAAGAGAACAATAAGCATAGTTGTTCATGCACTGTATAAAAGATGGACGATCACTTACAATAAAGGAGTCTTGCTGGACACCATCGGGTGTGCATTTCTCCCGTCGATTTCCCACAAATGGGAAGTGCCAAGAGGATGATCAGACTTTGCTCAGTGGGGGAAACCAAGAAAACAAGAGGAAACAGCAAAAACTGCTGCCCAGGAAGTTTCATCTGAACACAAGGAAGAGCTTTCCTGTGCAGTCACTGAGCACTGAACAGATTGCCCAGAGAGGTTGTGGATTCTCCCTCACTGGAGATATTCCAGACCCATCTGGACACAATCCTGAGCCATGTGCTCTAGGATGGCCCTGCTGGAGTAGGGAGGTGGGACCAGATGACCATTGCGCTCCCTTCCAACCTCACTGACTCTGTGATTCTGACTTTGTGCTCTCATGAAACTTTTTAGATTATGCAGATTGTAGCTGCCAATTGCTGGACAGTAGACTGAAGACGTTTTAAAATTAGTGCTTGCTCCAATGTGCAGGAAGCAGGTGGATGTTGGTTTGTGCTGCCTGGAGCCTCTGAATATCACCTCTGTACATGAAAGCTAGAGACTGGTCCTTAAACTTACTGATCAGTGATTTGCTGGATGAGCATAACTTTTTTTTGTTTAGTGTATTTTAAACGGAATTGTTTAGTGAATAACATATACTTTACCTTGGGATTTTACCTGAAATGCTGTAGTAAGACCCCCTGCTACTGTTCTGACATTGCTATTCTCAGCCTGTGCTCAGTATTTATTCAGTTCCTGTGGCAAACCTCTCTGCCCTCACTGCAGGCTGCAGCTCACAGCTACTAGGCTGCTTTTACGTTGTAAAAGTTTGCTTCTCAAAGAGTGAGTGTGTGTGGATAAATGTGGGGTTGATTTAAACTGATACTGGGGTTAATCTAAACTGATCCAGCTGAGTTCTGGCATTACTGAGTTTTTTTCCTTGAGCACAAGTGCCATGAGGAGAGGCTGAGGGAGCTGGGGGTGTTCAGCCTGGAGAAGAGGAGGCTCAGGGGAGACCTTCTCACCCTCTGCAACTCCTGACAGGAGGTTGGAGTCAGGTGGGGGTTGGTCTCTTCTCCCAGGCAACCAGCAGCAGGACAAGAGGGCACAGACTCCAGCTGTGCCAGGGGAGGTTTAGGTTGGATATTAGGAAGAGATTTTTTA
>NW_008682575.1:0-243 GCF_000695815.1 Acanthisitta chloris
TCTCAGGCAGTTTAAAAAAGTGGGGGGGGGGGGGGGGGGAAAAAAAAGGCCCCCCCCCTTAGAATTAAAAAAAATGAAAAAAAATTCCAAGGATGGAGTTGGGAGAACCAATCAAAAAGCTTCGTGGTGCTGACGTCATGGGGGAGAAAGGGGGGGAAATGGTTACGTCATTTTTTCCACATTTAGAGGGAAGGGATTCCATCCTTGGGGGGAATTTTGGGGGGGTCTCGACCCTCTCCCCCC
>NW_008682576.1:0-547 GCF_000695815.1 Acanthisitta chloris
GGGAACCTCCTTGGCACAAGCAAGACCCTTCCCACCCCACCCCAGAGGTCCCCATTCAGCACCAGTTCTGTCCCCCTTCAGCTCCCCGTTCAGCACCAGTTCTGTGTGGTAAGTGGTGTGCATGTCTCGTGTGAGTGCCTGGGAGGCCAGGGTGGGTGTGTGGTGGTGGGGGGGCCACCCCAGCTGGGCCAGTTTGCCTTGAGCACTGGGGCAGACAGAGGCCTGATGACCCCACAAGTCAATACAGCTCTCTCAGCCCCCTCCCACCCCAAAACAGGGTACCCCAACTGGCCCCCACGCTCCTTTTTCTATAGGGTTTGCCTGGGACCAAAGGGTTTCGCTTTCCTCTCTCCTTTCTGTTCAATGTTTACACCCTTTTTCTATCAGGCTGGGGCTCAGCCCTGCACCCCAACCGTGGTGCCCCTGGCCCTGTGCCCCCTCCCCAAACTGTCCTGTTTGGCATGTGATTGAACTGACCAATTCTGCTCCTGTAGCACAGTGTCACCGATGCCTGTGTGTCTGTCCCCCCGCGCGGCTCCGCCAGCGG
>NW_008682576.1:604-1346 GCF_000695815.1 Acanthisitta chloris
CTCTGTAAAAATATTTTATTATAACTGACATTAAAAAGCACACCCTTCACTCCGTCTCACCGGGGGTGGAGGGGGCAGGCATGGGGCGGTGGTGAACGTGGTGGTGGGTTGGGTGATCTGAGGGGTCTTTTCCAGCCGTTGATTCTCTGAAGTTGGTAGGATCTGAGGTACATAAAAATCACTTTGCGTTTTAGAGCATTGTCTGCTGAAGTCATGGCATGGCGGTAGTTGTGTTACAATATATCTGAGTGAGAAAACCAGGGTTCAGTCTAGGGAAGCTCCAGGGACACCTTAATGCCTAAAGGGGCTCCAAGAGAGCAGCAGAGGGACCTGGGACAAGGTTAGATAGGATGTTCTTCCCGCTAAATACTCTCCCCTCAGTTACAGGGTGGAAAATACTTGGATTCTTGATTTTAAGATCAAGCCCAAGTCCCTCTGAGCTGTGACACTGATCCTACTGCCTTCATTCACCCACAGCCCCAGGGAGTCCAAAGCCATTGTAAGTCTAGACCAGGACACAGCACATCCGGTGAATGTGCTCCTGAAACAGATCCTGCCCACGAGGGACTGTGGCAGAGGTTGACATTCCTCGGGGGGAAGAGGATGCTGAGACGACTCTTCTTCCCATTGGTCCCGCTGCACCCTGGCCCCGCCCCTCCTTCCCATTGGTCCTATCACGCAGCCCTGGCCACGCCCCTCATTCTCATTGGTTCTATCTCACCTCCTTGGTCCCGCCCCTCAC
>NW_008682577.1:0-1492 GCF_000695815.1 Acanthisitta chloris
CAGCTGTCTCTTCACATCCCCTCAGAGCCGCAACGTGTCCGGGCTCCGTGAGGCTCTGCAGAAGAAGATCGGAGCCCTGGAGCTGCAGCTGCGTCACCATGGCAACGTGTCCCATCACCACGGCAACCACCACGGGGAGTACCATGGTCACCATGGCAACCACCACGGCAACCACCATGGGGATCACGGCAACCACCACGGCGACCATCACGGGCACCACGGCAACCATCACAGTCACCACGGCAACCACCACGGAGACCATCACAGCCACCATGGCAACCACCACGGCGACCACGGCAATCATCACGGGGACCACGGGAACCACCACGGCGACCATCACAGTCACCATGGTGATCACGAAAAGCATCATGATGGTTTCCATGGCAACCACCATAGTCACCATGGCACCCACGAGAAGCATGGGGACCACCACGAGGGTCTCCATGGCAATCATCATAGTCACCACGGCAATCATGAAAAGCATGGGGACCACCACGAGGGTCTCCATGGCAACCACCATAGTCACCATGGCACCCATGAGAAGCACGGGGACCACCATGAGGGTCTTCATGGCAATCATCACAGTCACCATGGCAACCATGAGAAGTATGGGGACCACCACGACAGTCTCCACAGCAACCACCACAGTCACCATGGCGACCACAGCAAGGCTGGTGACCATGGCAACCACCATCATGGTGGCATCCTCCAAGGCATCCCCCACAGTTACCATGGTGACCATGAGAAGCATGGCAGCCATCACAACGGTGTCCATGGCAACCACCACGGCTACCGCGGTGACCACGAGAAACATGGTGACCACCACGATGGTCTCCATGGCCACCACCATGGTCACCATGGCGACCACAGCAAGGCCATGGACCACAGCAAGCCCAGTGACCATGGCAACCACCACGGCCTCCTCCAAGGCCACCACCACCAGGGTCTCCACGGCAACCAGCATGGTCACCACGACGACCAGGAGAAGCACGGGGACCATAGCAACCACCACGGCAACCAGCACGGTCACCACGGCGACCACAGCAAGGCTGGGGACCCTGCCAAGCCCCACGGCCTCCTCCATGGCAACCTCCACGGGCACCATGGCAACCACAGCCACCATGGCAATCATGCCACCATCCTACACAGCAACTCCCACGGGCTCCATGGCAACCAGCCCGGGGACCACAGCAAGCACAGCCACGTCCCTGGCAACCACCTGGAGGGTCCCCATGGCAACCAACACCTGCACGGCAACCACTATGGCAACCATGGCAACCACCACGCTGAGCCACCCCACAAGCACACACATCTCCATGGCAACCAGCCCGATCATCCCTGGGGACAGCGCCCCGGCCACCACAAGGACGGGGACGAGGAGGAGGAGGGCGAGGAGGATGAGCACGAGGACCTTGAGGAGCACAAGGACACCCTGGACCTCAAGGGTGAGAGGGGGAGACCCCACGGATGGGACCCCAGGGATAGAGGGATT
>NW_008682578.1:0-57300 GCF_000695815.1 Acanthisitta chloris
TCCCGTGGGTTTGTTCTGTCACCCCTTTGGGGACAAAGTTTGGGAATAAAGGGAGGGTTTCCCCGCCTAATCCCGGAAGGGAGAACTGCGAAGGGAAAATGCGACCGCCTGCTCGGCGCAGTCCCTGCCTCCCGCACCTCCGGCTCGGCGCCCTGCGATGCTCTCGGGGGACGGGACAGGGTTGCTGCATGCGCTCGGGGCTGTAGCAGTAAGGGATGAGTCTCCACGCTCTCTCCACAGATTAGCCTCGTCTTAAAGCAGAGACGTCTGGTTCTTCAGGTGCTGAAGGATGCGAATAACTTAGTGCTTCGCGTTCGGGTACCAACCTGGGCACTGCTGTCTCCCGGAGAAACAGCCTGAGGAACCGACCTGGCATACGTCTCGGTACTTTACACCAAGTTTGTGAGACTGTTGGGCAGCCTCCCTGCCTGCAAGGAGTGTCAAAATAGCACTTTTCATTTGTTATGAGACCAACTGCCTATATAAAAACGGTGGTCTGAAAGAGGGAGAGCACTCTTGAATTAGCAGCCATACAGTGATATTTGATGTAATGGTTTTGGTAGGGGGTAGGTAGGTGAGTTTGGTAGGCTTCTTGCTGTAGTGCACAGGTGGCAAGTCTGACCAGATTCTCTTTTTGCAGGGTAGAGTAAATCCTGTGGAGGCACCCTAGAGGGACCACCCCCATTTCATATCTTGCTGAGTGGACTATGGTGGCAGGAAGATGCTGGCTCGTAAGAGTATCATCCCTGAAGAGTATGTGTTGGCGCGGATCGCTGCCGAGAACCTGCGCAAGCCGCGCATCCGGGACCGGCCACGCAAGGCTCGCTTCATCGCCAAGAACGGGGCATGCAACCTGGCACACAAGAACATCCGCGAGCAGGGGAGATTCCTGCAAGACATTTTCACCACCTTGGTGGACCTGAAGTGGCGTCACACGCTGGTCATCTTTACCATGTCCTTCCTGTGCAGCTGGCTGCTCTTTGCCATGATGTGGTGGCTGGTGGCTTTTGCCCACGGTGACATGGACCCGAGCACAGAAAGCACCACAAACAGCACAAAGTGGACACCGTGTGTGACGTGTGTCAGGTAAAGTGTGGTCAGTGGGGTAAAGGAAGGGAGGGAACAGAGCTGCCTGCTGTCCTAGCTTTGCCTAAATGCAGCTTTTGGTTTACATGGTATTTGGTTGAGACAGTTGAAAAGTGCAGTGTTTTCCTCTAGATTACAGCAATTCAGCAAGCCTCGTGGGCTTGGAAAATACTGTACTGTAGATTTCTTTGATTCCTTACAGGATCTGAAAGAGAGGGAGACCTGCTGCTTTTCATGTGTCTCCACACTCTGTGGGTAACATACCTTGCCTGTCGAGATAAGAGCCTGCTGCAAGAGTGGGTATGTGTTATACGTATTGTAACATTGTCTTTGGCAGCGGGAGCATCCCCAGCGTGGCACAAGCCACTCACCATGCCAGCAGAAAGGTGGTCACTCCAGAGCATGCCTGAGAGGCTGGGTACCAGCCATGGGTGCCAGGCAGGGCTAGCAGGACAGTGCCACTTAGGACAAAACTAGGTATCTTTCAAGATTAGTCTCATGAGCTAAATATGCTTCAAAATACCTTGATAGGCCACCAGTTTGACAGAAGAACAGGTTCTACAGTGTACACGATCTGGCAGACAGTGAAAGCTTAACGGATTACTAAATTAAAATGTTACCTGTTTAAGTATTTTACTCTTCATCCCCAAAGCCACAACAGTTGTCAAGGCACTGATAAACTGGCACCTATGTACATTGAATAGAGAGGTTTTTGTTAATTGGAGGTGGGGTAAGCAGTCAGATTGTTTCAGCATCTCATCACTTAAACCTCTTTTTATAGTGCTAGGTTTCTAGGTAGAAAAATCCTGGTTTAGTACCACCAGACTGCCTCAGATCAGCTGCCTTTGCACTTGCAGTGCTGTGGGGGACTGAGAGGGCTGCAGGGTCCACAGGGACATCTGAGTATCTGCTTGCTTTTGTCCTGCACATAGTTTTGAGGCACCTCACCAAGTCTGAAGGGACATTGTATCTGGCTTATGAAGGAGCAAAGATTTAATTCTCCCTTTGTTTTGACACTTTTTGGTGAAATGGGGATATTCCAAGCTAAAGAATATGGGTTTTTTTCCCAGCTAACCTTCACTGGGCTGGGGGTACTGGAGCAGGGGTTGCTGTAATTTCTTTTCCAATGTCTGACCACAAACAGTCTGCTCTGAAATGAGATATCATGATCCAGCTTGCACCCATAGGGATGTTACTGCCAGCATTGCTGGGACCTGTGGGATCTGTCCAATTGGAATTACCAAGTAGCTCCAACCAGCTGGCTCTTCAGGGTCACTTGAGGGGACATCCCTCCATGTGCTTGGTGGCCCCCTCAGCTTAGTCCACCCCACATGACACTGGGACCAGACACATCACAGCCAGGGCTCTGCCCCAGCTCCCTCCCTGTAGCCCCAGCTGCAGCAGCCCCATGCTGGCAGCTCCTCCAGGATGTCTGGAGCCTCCACTGCCAGGGCAGCCTGGAGGAGTGTGAAAAAGCAGTGCAAGTGAATCAATATTACTTTCTAGTTTAGCTCATGCCAAAGAACACACATCTCTCCCTCATACAAGTACCTGGTGTGGTTCAGCCAACAGCTGCTCAAGTGTCTAGGTCCAAACCATGGAAAATCTTTTCCCTTCATAAGTAAAATAGTTGAACTTATTAAATCTGGCTACCACTTTGGTCAAAGTCACGAAATAGCAGTATGCTTGCTGACTTTTTTAAGAATGGTGAGTTGTTGGATGTAAAATACATTTAATACTGCAATGATATGTATGTCAAAATAGTGGCAAATAATTTTTAACCTATCTCCCTGAGATTTTGGCCCACAGATATTTCAGGAGAGCTTTCTTGGGTAGGTGCCATTACAGATTTACAGGAAACCCAGCTTTGGAAATTTTAACCAGTGCCTAGAGCTTGCACAGCACTTTGATTTTTGAAAGTACTGCAGAAATTTCTAAGTCTTACTGCTCTTTGCCACAGAAAGTAGACATCACAAAGGAAAACTGGTACACAGCTCTAAGGGAAAGGACCTGGAAACAGTGTAATTTGGAGTTTCTGCCTCCCTTTTCACATGGTCAAATGCTGTACAAACTTACTGTTTCTGTTACTTTCACTGTAAAAATGTGGATTCTTTTTTTTTTTCAAGGAGTACTGTTAAGGATAATCAGACTTTACTCCACAGAGCTTTAAGCTGAATGAAGTTTAATCCAGAAGCTTCATTCTGCATGTGACTAAATATTCATGAACATAAGAAATCATTCTGTGGGTTCTCTTAATTAACTCCTTCCTCCATGATTTCTTCAGAGGGACATGCAAAAATAAACCTCCTCAATATATAGGAATTTGTCAAAGATTTAAAGAATAGAAAAGGCAAATAGAAAAAAAAGTTCTTTCAAAGACATCTCTGTAGAGACTGGCTGGTTTTCTGAATGATGGACTTTCTCATTCTACAGAAAATTATCCCTGATATTGCCTGTGCTATTTTAATGTTTCCTCATGACCCCAGAGAAAGTATGGTTAGGAAAAGAAGAAGAAAAGATACTTAAGAGCAGATTAATTGAAAAACAAAGCAAACCCAGTGAATGATTTGGACCCATCTTCATTGGTCTGTTGAACATGGCAATGCTCAAATTTAGTGGATTGCCCTGTGTTTAAAAGGTGACGATGATATTCGTTCATATGAGACCCAACATGATGCAAGTCTACTGGATAAACCCCAAGGTACTGATTTTGCTCTTATAAGAGACTAAGGTCTTTGTTTATAAAGGGAAATGAAAGACCCTGGTGTATACAGGGGATATCACATTGTGCCTATTATAAATAATGTATTTTGGAAAATTCATGGATATCATTTTCTGATGTCCAGCACTGGAGCATATTTGGGCATTTAACTTAACCCACACTTCTAGAACCCAATTCTGTGTTGAAATTTTCCAGCTAGTCTTGCTATGGCAGTGAGCTAAACCCAAACTCTGGGTCACAGCACTGTCCTCCTGCCAGGATGTGCATGGGTACTGTGGAGGCTACTGGCCTCTCTGCAGGCTGACCCTGCAGGCTCAGTCACAAGGTGAGCAAGGGTTTGAAAAGTGTCAGGGCTCTGACAGTGTCCTCTTTCCTTCCAGGAAATCCTGGTCCATGATTCAGGTAGTATGAATGAAATGCTGCAATGTTCCCTGGTGGAAGAATCACAGTGTGCCAGCTGATTACTCACTATTGTCAAATCCACCTCTCTCCACCAAGAGCTTTATGGGATGGAAAAGGTGGAAAGCCCAGCTGTTACAGAGCTGTTGACTAATAGCAGTATGTGTTCCTGAACAGAGACTCCTGTGAGCTGCTCACAATCATCTGGTGTTACAAATGGTCTTTTAGGAGCTCAGGCTTTGTGGTCTTCCCTGCCACCATCGGATACTGCACCAGTCATAAAAAACAGTCACCAAGCACACAATGGTTTTGCTGGTGTTAACTTGGCTTAAGTGTACTAGAACTGTACAAATAGGTCCTTAACTTTGTGTAGAAAGTGTATGTTAACAGCTTCTCCGTTTGTGTTCCATGTCCTGCGTGCTAACTTTGTGCAATCTCCTCCTGCAGGTCTTTCACCTCTGCTTTCCTCTTCTCCATTGAAGTTCAGGTGACCATTGGTTTTGGGGGCAGGATGATGACAGAGGAGTGTCCCTTGGCCATCACGGTGTTGATCTTGCAGAACATTGTAGGTCTGATCATCAATGCTGTCATGCTGGGCTGCATATTCATGAAAACGGCGCAGGCTCACAGGAGGGCTGAGACCTTGATTTTCAGCAGACAGGCAGTCATTGCCGTGCGCAACGGCAGACTCTGCTTCATGTTTCGAGTGGGAGACCTGAGGAAGAGCATGATCATTAGTGCCTCAGTGAGAATTCAGGTTGTGAGGAAGACTACAACCCCTGAAGGGGAAGTCATACCCATTCACCAAGTAGATATCCCTGTGGATAACCCCATTGAAAGCAACAATATTTTCCTTGTGGCTCCCTTAATCATTTGTCACATCATAGACAAGCGGAGTCCTCTTTACGATATCTCTGCTGCTGACCTGGCACTCCAGGACCTGGAGCTCATCGTGATACTTGAAGGAGTTGTAGAAACAACTGGCATCACAACACAGGCAAGAACCTCCTACGTAGCAGAGGAGATCCTGTGGGGTCACCGCTTTGTGCCCATCGTCACTGAGGAGGAAGGTGTGTATGCAGTTGACTACTCCAAGTTTGGCAACACTGTCAAAGTGGCTGCCCCACGTTGCAGTGCTCGGGAGCTCGATGAGAAGCCATCCATTCTCATCCAGACCCTGCAGAAGAGTGAGCTGTCTCACCAAAACTCCCTGCGGAAACGCAACTCCATGAGGAGAAACAACTCCATTCGGAGGAGCAACTCCATGCGGAGAACCAATTCCTCCCTCATCGTGCCCAAAGTGCAGTTTATCACACCTGAGGGGAGCCAGAGTGCCTCAGAAACATGATGCACAGCTTTGTGGGCTTTGGAAGGAGGAGGCACCTGTGGTGTTTTGCTTCAATTTTCTTTTTCTTAAGGAAATGAGAACACAATGCAGAAATGAACTGTGCAAGAACTTTTTATTCCATTGCTTACTGAAAGCACCACCAAATGGCATTAGGAAACACTTTAGCACTTAGTGTATAACTTAGTGTATAAATTAATTAAAAAATGGCACATACACTAAAGAAAACACAATTCACTCCTGTAATATAATGTCTATTTATACTTGTTAATGGCATGCACGTTTTTTTAATCATATTTTTCCTATCAAGGGTCTCTTTCTTATCTTCTGCTGGCTGTCACAAAATGTGGGGGGTTTTTCCGTATGAGTGGGTTACCCACCTGCAGGCAGAAGTGAGTGCTTCTACAAAACTTCTGCATGGAGCTCCCATGGATTCTGTGCATGATACTTGGATGTCAATATTTTTGGTGTGAATTCCTTGTTCTCTTAAAAGGACTAGTGAAATTTCTGAATGATTTCACTGGAGAAGAGTCACTACTTTACCTTCAGTTTTCCAGGCTTCTTCTTTTCATTGGTTCATAGCAAGGGCATTTTGAGAGCAAATTCAGGTCAGGTGAAGTGACCTGACCATCCCACAGGAAAACTGGTGCCACTCCAGGCAGCACCAGCAAGAAAACCATTGAAATGGTAGAGTGCTGCTCTTCTTCTCAGGGTGAGATACTTGGCTGCAGGGCAACACACATCTTTGTGTAGCTGTAGCCCAAGTTGAGAGACTCAAGTCCTCCTGGTTGCCATCTGAGCATCCATTTCACTGAAGTTATTCAAGTTGGACAAAGCACATGCCTCTAACAGCCTCTTTGTATTCGTGGAAGACCAAGTCCTGGTTTGTTTTCTCTTATAGGTTCATACATGGAAGGCAACACATGTACTTCCTTCACTTACAGTATTTTTCATAGGATTAAGTCTGTTTGCTCCAGCAGGTTACTTTTTGCCAGTGGGAATTCATGAATAGGAATGAGAGGGAACCATGCTTATAATATGAGAGATAGTAGTTTCAAAACTATCTGAGTAATTTTTAGGGGGACTTGGGTGCTGCTGCTGAATTATTGTTTTTCAGCAGTGTCTCACCTGTGGTTTTATATAATCTGGTATTGAGATTTGGTGGGAAGCAGCTTTCCTTTTCAAATTAAAATGGGCATTTGTTACCTAGACCCTTCCCAAAAATGTCATCACAAGTTTTTCTACCAGAATACAGAAGTATATGATAACTAATTGTATCATATTTGGTAATGCTAAATTGACACATGCTTTTTTCCCCTGTGAATAAGAAGCATAATTAGATATATTCCTGTTCAAATTTCTTACAAAAATTTTCTTATCTCTGTGGCTCAAGAGAAGTTCTGTCCTTGTACTGACTTCAAGCCACTCAATCATTTAAATACTTTTGGAATTTTAAGTATTTGCTTATTCCTATCAGGTAAAATAGTCAAAATCAATTCTGGATTCTCATTGTCCTTGGAAGTCAGTTCATCAGCAGTTGTTGCATGGCCAGTTTTCACGCTCCATGCAGTGTTGGGTGGTGGCACAGAGGGGCAATGCTCTGCAGTGCAGACTCCCTACGTTTGGAGCAGGTGCTGTCCAGAACATAAACTCTGACAAAATGCTTCCTCTGAAGCAGTAGCGGAAACTGAAGTTTCTGCTAAAAGCATCCATTGCCTGGCCTGCCCACTGATGTTCTGGTAGCATGGATGGTGAACATCTGGAGACATTCATCTATCCATTGTGTGTCCAAACAATGAACATCTGCAGCTTCCAAGAAGAGTCAGAGCAAAGCATATACAACTTGCCTCTGGCCTCCGTTTCCAGGGCTGTGAGTTTCTTTGGGGCTGTCTGACACATGGTTAAGTCAGATGCTGTACAAAAGCAGATTTTCTACAAAATAAAAAAACCTGACAATAATTACTTCTTTTGTCTCTGATTTTTGCCCTATTTCTTTCCCTTTTTTCCTTTGCATTCTCTATTCATTCTTTCATACTTTTGGTCCTTCTTGCATTCCAGCCTTTTCCACAGTCGTTTTGAGTAATGATTTTATATTTTCTCAATATTCTCTCAGTATTTCAGATGAGGGTTTTTTTACCCACAACCATTTTCTCATTTTCTCCTTCAGCACATTCTTCTTTCCAGTTTTTATTTCACCCTTATCTCTCTTTCTGCTTTACACCTAATGTACTCTGTTTTTGCAGAACTGTTATAGGGATATTGGTATTTGAGAAAACAACACCCCAGTCATGTGCTATGTTGCTCAACAGATACACAAGGCAGATCTTTGTGTCATGAATGTCATGTTCATATGTGCTGTGCTCCTGCTCTTTGTAGAAAATCCCTTATGCTCAAGCAAAGGGCTTTTCTTGAGCAAGTTTTGCAGACCTGGAAAATGCCAGTGGCAGAAGCAGCCAGTGGTGGAGAGTAGGGCAGAGGTTTTGGGCCTGGGAGCTGCATTCCTGAAGGACAGCTTTGAGACCCAGCTTTGCAATACTGTGCCTGCCAAGGGAGTTGAACTGACAGCACCAGAGTTCAATATGTTTAATTACTTACTATCCCTGGCAATTTTATCAGATGCAAGGGGCTTTATTTCAAATTTGAAGTTTTCAGTGTTGAAAGTACACTGATGAGTTAAGAATGACAGCTGAGATTTCTACCAAATACTGCCAACAGTTCATGCTGGCATTTAACCATCCATCTCTCCTATTGATCATTATTTAAGAAATTAAAAGCAATAACATATAAGCATCATCCCTTAACATTTATTTGTGTCCCTACTGTTGCCATCTCCCTGCAACATGGTGTAACTGGAACTGTGTTACTTGACATTGCTTATTCTGTGTATTTAATATGCTTTGGCTCTTTGAACAACCTGCCTAGATGTCACTGAAGAGCAAAACTATTTTCTAAGCATAAAAATGTAATTCTAAAGGCCTTCCAGGACAGATGCAATGTCTGGGAATGCACTTTATTTTTTCTTCCTAGCCTTCACTTAAAGAACCTCTCTGTTTTAAACAGAAAAAATGGCAGTGAGACCCTTTGTCCTCTTTTTGGACACTCAGAAGATTCAGAGTTACTGTGGTAGGGCCACAGAGAGCAAACACAGACAGTACTTAGAGAGGATATAAAGATTAATGCTCCAGGGTTGAAGCCAACCTCTGAGTAATAGGATTTGGAGGAAACTTTCCCTGTTGGCAAGTTATTCTGTAGCTGTCACCTTCAGGATTTCTTGCACTCTCTTTTGAAACATTTGGTGCAAGCCAGGGACAGAAGCAGGACCTTGGCATGGTGCACCCTGAACAGAGTGGGGAGATCAGGTCTCAGCAGGAGGGCTGGCAGACCACAAACACAAGGGCTCTTCTTTTCCTCCCAGCCACAGAAATGCCATCAAACCCTGCAGTGAAGCCACTGGAGACCCCCAACTGCAGCCAAGCCTTGCCAGGGTGTGCAACATAGAGTCACTGAGTGCTGCCCAGAGCTCAAAAGGCCTGACTCCAGAGGGAGCCCTCAGTGCCTGTGGCATGGAGGAGAGTGCTGATGAACCACACAAGGCTTTATGTGGGATTTGGGCTGCCCAAAGGATGGGGTAACCTGGCTGAGCAGGACTGCCAGGGTGGTCTGTGCCACCAGAAAGGCAGTTGGCTTGCCCTTCAAGCCTAGGCTGGATCAATGCTGCTGAAGATACAAGCAGGATAGGCACTTCATTAAAAAATAATGGAAGTGAGATAATGACTCAATGAGCAATAACTGGGTGTGTTTTGGGTACCTTGGGACACTCTGTCTTGTCCAAACAGCTGGTCAGACAGTCTCCCATCAGGACAACTGTCACAGGCTCCCCAGAGAGGTGGTGGATCCCCTATCCCTTGAAACATTCAAGGTCAGGCTGGATGGGACTCTGAGCAACCTGATCTCATCAAAGATGTCCCTGCTCATTGCAGGGGCTTTGGACTAGATGACCTTTAAAGGTCACTTCCATCTGGAAAGTGGCATGGACACACCATTCCTTCTTACTGAAAAAACATGACTCATTCTCCATATCTGTTCTTCCTTCACAAACTAGAGATTGAGGACATTTTGTGAAATCAGTTTCCAAGCACTGATTATTATTAGTAAAGGCTTGTTTCTGCAAGCTGAAAAAGTAGTTAGTCCAAGACTAGCCAAGTGTCCTTGGTTGGTGGCTTGTTCCCAGGAGCAGACTGTAAAGCAGTGCAGCTCCCAAGGTGCTTTGGACAGCTTGTCCTACCAGGAAGGGATCATTTGTCATGGCAAGCTGATGGGGGACACTCTTGCTGTGTGTGATGGATGGCAATGAAATACAAAATGATGCTGTAAATTCCCACTTCTCTAAACCAAATTTCCTGATCTGGATTGCTTGCATAACCAGTTGAGAGTTAACTTTTTCTCCCTCAAATACTTACATTAAAATATTTTTCCCTATATTTGTGTTTACATCACATCCAGACTAATCTAAGCTGATAGGCAAGAATTTCTAATACCCCTAGCATATTAATAATGCTTCTCAGCCCTATCTCCCTGAATTATGTTTCCTACTTTCCCTTAAGAATTCTTTGAACTTGAAAAAAAAAGATTTCTCATGTGATAACTGTACAGTAAAGATAAAATATATTCCCACATTTCCTTAGTGGACAGTGAAGAGAGATTTAGCCTGCAGAGACAAGTTCAGTGCTGTTCAAGAGAAACAGCCACTGGGATTGAGGCACTCACAGTCAGGACACATCACCACGGGGCTTGGGTTAAAAGAAGTATTTAAAAATACTAAGTATTCAGTGGGTTTCTGGCTGAAGACTCTCAGAACACTGATGAGTTATTGGCTAACAGTGAAGGGAATATAGGATCACCAAAACACACTACAATGTAAGAAAGACATAAACCATGCATTTAAGGAAAATATTGTCCATACTATAGTTATTACTACCACATATTTCAACATTTGGATTACTGAAAATTCAAAGAGACAAACAAAAAAGTAATGGATTTTCTCTTCACCTTTAACAAAGGGCTTAACACCTTTCTTTTCTTTTTTTTTTTTCTCTCCTACTCTAGAAGAGGGTTGATCCATCTGAAGACATTCCTCCTACCCACAAACATGCTGTAATTTTCTGGAAGATACATGTTAATCTCAACACACTTTTCTGGGCCCAGTGCAGGAGTAGATGTGCATCATGTCATAGCCTGTGCTGCTCAGTATGTCAGGTGGGATGACCTAATGGTCCCTTCTGCACTCCAGATTTATGGATTGGGAGAGTTAATGAGTTTTGATCAAGTGAAACCCTTCATCTGATTCAGAAGTCTTAAACTGATCTCCCACTGAGGAAACAAACAAATGTGGGGGGAAAAAACACCAACAGAGTTAGGCATCCCCAAATGATTGATTTGTTTTGACAAATGAATTTCAGTGCTAATTATGGATCCTTTAAATAGTGTTGACAAATGTCCCTGGGATAATTTGTAAAAGTTGGTGTATCTTATAATTACAGAACTTCACTTGGCTTCCTACTGTTGTTAAAGTTTGGCTTAGTAGCAAGGATGAGAAAGCCAGTTTCTGTGTGGGACAAAGTGAAACTCCAGTTCTTGGTTTTATGGTCTGAGGTCTACTGCTAAGATCATCAAACTGAGGAATGGCACTGGAATGACTGCAAAGGGCTGTCGCGGTTTGGGGCTCAGTGTCTTCCTCATCCAGGGAACATCACTGCTTCCCTCAAGTGTTTTTTTTTAATAACCACAATAGCCATGAAAATGAATTGCATCCTTCCATGGCCCAGCCTTGTTATCCTTCAGGGGATACTTTTTGATGTTATGTCTTTGATTGTGGGTGATCCGGGTTGGTCTGACAACAGGAGCTGCTTCTGCTGACTGTCATGGTTTTCAAATCCAGTCAAGGTCAGGACATGAAGCAAAACTAAAGGGTTGTGACACTCAATAAAAGAAGCTGTGCTGAGTCTGAGTGAGAGCAAGTGACAATTGTTAGCCCCTTGGGTGGTCAGCTTTGCTTCTCACAGCATTTTGAAAATATATCAAATACTAGAAAATTTTCTCTGCTCAGCCTTAGCTAGTGTTTTAAATTATATTATAAACAGATACTATTCCTGGCTGATCAGATTAAATTGTTTGTGATATGCTATTTTTTCCATATACAAAATCTCACTGCATTCTCTAAATATGTTGTGTAATAAAATTCTGAAGTTCTCCTTATAGTTAGTCCCTTTGTACTGTCTACAAGTCAACATGGAAAATGGAATATAAGCCTGAATGTGCTTCTTGAAATATTTAATTTCATCTAATTTTAAAGACATTTTAGAGAAGTTTTTTAATGTGGGGGTGGTGAGACACTGGCACAGGTTGCCTAGGGAGGTTGTGGATTCCCCAAACCTGGCAGTGTTCAGTGCCAGGTTGGATAAAGCCTTGTTTCTGTGAAGGTTTGAGGTGGGCTGTGCAGCTGAGGCCAAGTTTTCCAGTGTGTTCTTTCTCAGGGATTTAAAAAATAAAGCCTTCCACAATGCAATTTATTTGGGTATGTCTTGAGGAATCATCCCAAGAAAACATACAGTTGGGCATGATTTGATTTACTACTGAAGTCTAGCTCAATGCTACACTTCCACTTGTGGTTGATTTTGAGGGACAGCTGTCCCATCACTGAGAGTGTAATGCTATGGCCAATATTAAAACTATGTTTACTTTTTGCTTGAATAACAGTTTCTCCATTTTCACTGAGGCCAGACAATCCCTACTACAGCATTAACATGGAGTAAGAAGTTGCCATTCTTCCCACAGGGGCATGGGTGGGAGAAGATTGACCCAACCACAGGTTGTATGTCTACACGCTCTGTCTGTAGGCCAAGGGTAACACACAGGACTTCAACCCTTTAGTGCTTTGTTTGGTCACAGCTTAAGTTATAAAGGCCAGGATGGCAGAGAAACCTACATATGTCACCCATAAGATATTCACAGAATTAAAACACGAGTAGTAAAATGAGGCCACAAAGCAGCTGCCACCAGTGGAGCCATTAGTGCTCCTTCTGTCAATGAAGGTCCCAGGAAAAATGGTTCATTTTCTGCATTTTGGGGTTTTTATCCCCTTATTTCACTCCTAACAAACCTCTGTTTAGTTAAACTTGGAAATAGAGCAATATAAATCATACACAAGCCCCTGAAATATTTCACCGCAATAGTTCAAAACCTCTTCTGTTTATATGTAATGGAAAATCCTACATTTAAAATGCAAAGGGCTAATGCTGTGCGTTGCTTTCAGGGGGAGCTGGAGAATGTCCAGGGCTAATGCACTTCAGTCATATCAATTACTAGAGAAAAGGCACAAAACCAGAGAAATGAGAAGTTCAGATGCCTAAAACAAAGATTGCTTGGCCGTGTACTGAATGGTAGGTGGAACAGTCTTCAAAGCAGAGTGACAGAGACTTTGCTGGTGGATATGTGAAACTATACACAAGACATGTACAAGCTCAGTAACTTAGCATGGAAACGTAGACTAAGTCAATCACATCTTTCTTATGTCAGATGTTCAACATCTGAACCCTCACTTCTTGAGAGGCTGCTAGTGGTGTCCACAGAACAGAAATATCACTTTAAGTAGGTAGCCAAACCTTGCACAGTGCTTGCAACTCACTGCAAAGCACTCAGCTAGCAACTGGTCAAAACTCCTTATGTCTTTCCAATGTCACACATCCATGTATATTAATACATTCTTTCCTATTCCACTTCAGGCATAGGACTATTAACTCATCAGTAAAACCCTTAAACTTAAATTCTCCTTGTGCACGTAGTCAAATCAAAGTAGAAAAGCTTGTTTAACTTGGTATTTATATAAATATGTAATTTTTAAAATGTATATATATATATATATAAAGAGGCAGTGTTTGCATTGCCAGATTTGACAGTAGAGATTCTTCAGGTTATTTTAACTTTGGTTTTCTAGCCAAATGATTCCACTTAAAGCTTAGTACTAACTCTGGCCACATACACACATGCACAAATTACACATATATGTCACAAATCCTCATGCCTTGGAGACCCTGTTGTGCTTTAGAGAGCAAAAGACATCACAGTGATGGTCTTCTCTCCCACCCAGGGCCTCAATTAACCACACTATTTGTGCAAAGCTACCAGCTCCATCTGTTCTGACAGACATTGAGGAAGGTCCAACACAGCAGAAGCTGCAATTTTTTGTTTGGGACAACAGGCTGTGAAGTAGGAATTTTCATCCTTATTAGGTCAACCTAGCAGCGATGAATGTGACATGATGTCACTGGGTTTGAGACTGATTTCTGTTTGTAACTCTTTGCAGCATGTTGGTTTAGGTTTCTGTCAAGTGTCTCAGCAAGTTTCACACGATCACTTTCCTCTTTGAAGTTTTCAACTTGACTGACAGTGGTGGAGAAAGGCTGGTACATGCCAGTGTACCATATGGACAGAAAGAAGGGCAGGATAGGTACAAAGTGAAACTTCTCTTTCTTGTCCCACTTGGATTTCCAGGCATTTCATATGGGTACTTTGGGAATATCATTTGGAGTATGACACAGGAGAAATAAACTGCAATGGAAAAATGTGCGCATATACAACTGTGCATGTGCAAATACACATGCAAAGATAATTGATGTTTGTGCCTGAACTCTGTTTTGTGCAAAGGGAAGAGTTTTCTTAGTACAGATTTCAGACCTCTCTTTGAAACACTTGCCCATATTAATTTGCTACATGAAACCATCAAGGTGTTTTGGTGGTTCAACTGAGTAAAATTGCGATACTTACATACTCATCTGCCCAACAGCATGAAAAGAGGGTATGAATGTACCTTCTGTGGGGTGAAACGTTCACTGGCAAAGACACAACAGCCTTACCAATTGGTTTCATGCAGATATCTGAGTTTTAAAAGGCTAACACTCTCTGTATCCACTCGTGCCCCCAGGGAGCTTCTCGAGTGCTCACAGCCACAGATGATGCTGTATGGGGAGCTGCACACACCCTGTGGGACGTGTTTCAGTCACGACAATCGGCAGTGACCACACAGCTACGTGCCTCCACGGGCACATCAGGCAGGGACTTGCTTCCAGCTGGGTCACAGGCCATGGTCATGCGAACTTCACAGCAGCAGCAAGGACCAGCCCTGGATCTTCTTGCTCTCAAAAGCACATGTGCCTGATGTCCCCTAGGGAAGGTTTGCTCAGAGCTGCCAGAGCACGGTTCAAAGGACTGTCAAAGACAAACCAGATTGCTGCTTCCCTTCCCTTCCATGCTTTTGCTTTTCCTCTTGCTAAACAATTGATTGTTGCATGTAAGAGTCTTGCATACATTCTGAGCTGGAAGGGCTCCTTATGTCTTCTGACTAAGCCTGGGCAACCTGGATTCTCTGTAATAAATAGTGGGTGGTGAATGCTGAAACAATGGCCTAGTGCTGTACTGCGATTTTCCTTGCCAGGCTACCTGCCACCAAAACATAGCCAAAGTAACAGCCCAGCTCAGGCTTGCTCAGAAAAGCCCTGGGAGGACAAGCCCCTGTGTATCCAACTGTCATAAACCAGTGTAGCTTGAATCATAAGAGCCTTCAAATTACATAATTACATGTACTACTTGTAGTCAGGGAAAGAAAAATGACTTATCTCATCTGAGCAAAGGTCCAGTAATCACTTGAGAAACAAAATGTCAAGCAAGAAGAATCTCCAGGGTACTGAGCATTCCCAGAGGAAGCGAAAGACACGTTTCTTTTCAGGAGATTTTCCCACTGTCAGAAAGCAAGGCCTTCATGAAGTTTACATAACAAAAAAAAGTGAACAGATCTCTGTAGTAATAGATCAATTGAGCTGGTTTGGTGCGTGATTGCTTTGTTTTGTTTTGTTTTCTAGTTCATAAACCTGAAATTAAATATCCACAAACAGTATTTTATATTATTTTTGTGGTGATACAGCTTTCTCTTTGCCATTTAAAACAGAAGAGCCAGGAATGCAATGCAAAATCTCATCAGCATCAAAGCCAGACCACAGTGCACACATCCCCTTCTAACATACTTTGCTATACTATATGAAAGGAATTGGGAAACATGGTAAGGCTGTAATAACTTAATTCACAGGAATTGGTTTACTGCTGCATTCTCCCATGGAACATGTCCCCCAGTACAGGAAAGGGAGGCTCTGTCTGGTCCTTCGTGCATCAGCCAAAACTGGATGTGGCACCAAAATGGAGAAACACCTAGACACCCCAAAAATAGATGCCTTATTTTGAGGTAACCTTTCTTTACTGATTGCTAAATCCCAACATGCTGAGGAGAAGGATAATTCTTTTATTAGTTTTATTCTGTATAATAAAATAAAGTCCTGGAAAATTACTTTTCTTTCCTCAGACTAGTCCTAAGTTTTCGTTACCCTCACATAACACATGCACACCCCCCTCTTTTCTTTTGACTATCATCAGCCTTGTCCTCTCCCACTTCTTGTCCCCATGTGGGCAACTCAGTGCCAGCCTTGGAGCTCCTGGTCCAGAGCCACAGGTGGCTCAGCTCACCCTTCTTCTGGAGGCCACTTGTCCATGGTGCCACATGGTGACCCAGCACTGGCAGTCATCTCTGGTGAACAGCCTGGCAAAATAAAAATGAATCAGAGATGTAATTGAATTCCAATAAATATTCAAAACAAAATACTGTTGAAAAGCCATAGGCTGTGTGAACACACGGGAAGTAAGGTTTAAATTCTGTGCCTTTTCTCTTTTACTGTTCAGGTTTCCAGGATCAGGAGGTTTAGGGAGAGGATCACTCCCAGAATGCTATGCATTCTTAAATGTTTGTGGCCTGAAATGTGACTGAAGATGGTAAGCTTTTTCTTTTTTTAAAATCTAAACACTTAATACTGTTTAATGTCATGGTGAGACCCTGCTGTGAAACTATTCATACTTTTGTTTCTCTCTGAAATCAAGGAATCACAGAAGTTAAGACAGAGATGCTTTACATTTGTCTTTCTCTTGATGTCATCTTTTATTGGAGTCATGCCAGATCTTGCTGGAAATATGTTTATTACACCAACTGAAACAGCCAAACTATTTCTACAGACTATAGGATAGGACAAAATTACAGCCATATTGATCAAGTCTGGAGGCTGTTCATCAGACTGACTTTACAAGAAACCAAACCATAGAAATCCACACACATCCATTGCCTTCCACACAGTACACAGCCTTGGGAGAGTGGAAAATCAGAATAAACATTCTTTACTCTGTGTGTATATGTCTACATAAACACATGAGTATATGTAGCTCAAGGAGCCATTTAAGCAGTGAAGATTAACAGATATGCTACATTAGTCCTGTATGTTGATCTTCTAAAAACTGCAATGAATTTCTTCTGAAAGCCTTTAAAAGATGGATCCTGACTTCCTCTCCTGCCTGGATGGAAGAGGACACAGTGCAGATTAAGACCTCTGTCAAAAATAAGACATATTCTCTCTGGTAGAACAGTATTAAGAAATAAACTACTGGGACAGTGTGTCATCCTTCAGCAATAAGGAATTATTAGACAGTGCTTCATGCAGATGAGAAGGCATATTGCAGCACATTTCTTGTTGCACTCATCAGTAAGAAGGGCAAATCATTCACCTGATGTTTTTGCAACCCATGCTCTGAATTTTCCAGCAAATTTGTTGTTCCATAACCTAGCAATGTCCTACATCAGTGGTCATTTCTCTTACTGAAAGGTATGGTCTAGCACTCCAATGAAACTCATTTGCCTCCTTCATGCTTTTGCCCCTGTTTTGGCTGAGGCAGACAGAGGTGATCAGGGACAAATAGAGATATTCAACAAACAGAACCATCATTTGGTTTGAGGAAGAGAAAAATGGTGGGTGGCTGGATGAAAAAACTTCCCTGACCATTAAGGGTAGTTGGGAGCATTGAATTCTTCAGTATCACTGGCCTGTCACCTTGGGGAGTTCATTTCCACATAAATCAAATGTTAACCAGACAGGGGAAAACTGTTCTCACTGTTACAAAGGAGGCAGCTGGCCAGCTCAAAAGGACAAAGTCTCTATTCCCCTGGGACATATGGAAATGGTCATTACAAGACAATATTTATTTATAAACACACTTGGCCCCATCAATTGGGCTTGAATATATAGAGGAAAGGAGCTTATTAGTAAGATAAAGCTTTCCCATGACCTATAGAGGACACTGCATAGGGACCACAGATGTTCTGTATTAAAAAAGCTGGAAAATTTATGTCAATGGCCATGGAAAGCTCAGTTGGAAAATAAGTAAATAAATAAATAAGCAGGTCACCAGCAAAGACAAGGTTAAGGACACTGGAAAATGAATCTTCCAGGATACTTAACCTTTATTTATTTAATTAAGCAGGACAAATCCTGACCTTAACTGCATGTGTCTCTCCTGAGCAACTCTGCTAAAGTTACCAGAATTATTCTGGATTTGCACCAGTGCAAAGCTGGGCAGATGGCTGTTCTGTCACACAGGCAAACAGAGATTTGCCTTGGCAATGGGATTCACACAAGTAGTGCCAGAAAAGGGCCAGGGAAGAACTCTACTTTGGAATTACATGCCACTTTCTGCAGCAGGTATGGAAAAATCTCTGTCCCTGTCAGATGAACTTGTAAGGACTCAGCTGCAGCTGCATAACCATGGAGCTTCTTGACACAGAATTTGTAGCCCATGTTAAGATGGAAAGCCAGGAGAAGCTACAGAAAATCATCACAAGATTCAGTTTTTATTTAGCAGGGCCTAGTCCTTCAGATTGTGCACACCGCCTGTCTGAGCCCATGGATCTCTCTGCTCACACCAGCTCTGAACCTGCCCCCAGCCAGATGCAAACAGTACCACACCCTGGCTGGCCCCAAGCCTTGAATCAAAGGGTTTGTGTATCTACACAGACTGTGCTCATGAAAGTCGGTGAACACAGGTTGATGTTGTTTGCACAGCTGCAGGTTCACTGTGCACCTGCTATCTGGTCTCAGCTGCTTCTCCCTCCAGCACAACACGGCAGAATCAGACCAGCCATCTCCTCACTTATCTGCACAGCAAGGGGCTTTTCTGCCACACACTACCTCCTCTGGAAGTCTGGTCCCCCCATCAGCCAGAGGATTCTGTCTAGTTCCCTTCTCATAGAGCCTCCTGAGAGACACCCAGCAGGGACTACTGTTTTTTCCAACCATTAAAATAGCTTTCTCGTGTTCAGGTGTGCTAGGACACTCACCAATGCAGCAGAAACTAGAAAAAAAATCCATTTTTTTTAGCTAGGACTGAAAGAACCCCTATCAATCCTCAGGAATGGGAGGGAGGCCACAGAACACTTGGGGTGGTGAGACATCTTCCTTTGTACAGCTGTCAGAGCACAACAGCTGTGTGAGCAACTGACTGACCACTCTCAGCCAACTGAAGTCTAAGTTCCTCCAAACCCTTATGGTGCTGCAGGAAGTTTCCAGCTGTCCCTGACTTCAGAAATCCAGGCAGGTATTGACACAAGCACAGAAGTATGGATGCACCTCTACTCTCAGTTTGCCTCACTTCTTATTTTTCCCTAAGCACCTGGTCTAGCAGATATTCTTACCTCACATTCCCTCTGGAGTACAGATCACTGTATTCCAGAGCTACCCAGCTTCCTCCCATGCATGGAGGAGGCAGATGATACAGAGATGTGGGCCCAGGCTGACATGCTCCCATTCTACTGGGACCCAGTGGTATGGACCTTACTGGCAGCACAGAGCTACTGGGTTTGCACCAGGGTGGATTTCCTGAGACAGGGGAGTCATCCTGAGGTTGGTGACATGATGGAGGAGCAGAGGACTACAAGCACCTCAAAACTGGAGCAAGTGGACTCCTACTAAAGATCTGAAATTATTTACAAAAACCCAAACAAACCACACTGGAGTTCAACATTTTTTAGTATTGTTTCCCATAGTAGGATAGATGTAAAATATCAGCTTGATTACTGCAGCTCAGGCTGGATTTTACTGCAAGGGCAATTACTGAAAAATGTGTTCTTTTCCTGTGAGCTTGGTATAGTTTACACTGAGACAAAAAAATCCCACAGTGTTGTTTTACAAAGTCATTTTCCTTACATTTGTTTTGTTTCAACTTTTCTAGTTTGTTTTTTTTTTTTTTTTTTTTGTTTAGAGTAGTTAAGAAGGAACAAAACAGTTGAAGTACATATAACTCTCTCTGGCTTATGAAAATTCAAGAAATTCCCACTACTTTTCAATGCTGACACGAAAATTTTCATCTGGAGTATAATAATATCAGCAATCTGGATTTTGTTGGATATGGTATGTTTGGTTCAGTCTTTGACCCTTTGCATCTTCACAAGGACTTTTGCAACTGGAAGTAAAACAGAATCCATGATCACTTACTATTTCTAATAAAAACACAAGAAAGGAATCAAACTATCAGCACTTTTATGATCATTGACATAATTTTTAAGCAGTATTGGCCATGGTATCAATTCCTAGGGCACACCATTAGTGATTGGCATCCACTGGACTTCATGTCACAGATGACTACTGTTTGATCTAGGCAGATTTCAGTTCACCTCATGCCCACCTGTTTAAACCACACTTTGTCAGTGTGTCTGAGGATGTTATGGGAAACAGTGTCAAATGCTTTGCTGAAGTAAAGATAAACAGTCACCACTGACTTTCCCTCATCTACCAAGCTGGTCATCCCATCACATGAGCTTGTGAGGTTAGTCAGGCATGATTTCCCCTTTGTAAATCTGTGCTGACTATTCCTAATCACCTTCTTGTCCTTTATATGTTTGGAAATAATTTTCAGGATTAGTTGCTCCATCTCAGGGATTAAGGTGAGGCTGGCTGGCCTCTAGTTGCCCAGATAGTCCTTCTTGTCCTTCCTGAAGACAGAGACATTTGCTTCTTCCAGTCCTCAGGAACCTCCACTGATTGAAACAACTTTTGAATAATAATTGAGAGTGGCCTCACAATGACATGGACCAACTCTTGTGGGAGCAACCCATCAGGACCTATGGACTTGTATATGCCCAATTTGCTTATTTGTTTGTTTTGACATTTACTCATTTGTCGTCATCATTTTTCGACTCATTTCTCTTCTTCTAGAAACAGTAGTGCTGAACTTGACATCTCACAGTCTGTGTATTTTTAAGTCCACACATCATGCCATTAACAGAGTCAGAAGTTAGGCATGTCTTCCCTACTGCAGTCTTCACTCTTTGCTTCATCCCTCAAGGTATTCTGGTTTATGTAACATAAAGAACAGGAGATTAAATAATTTTAATGTTGTTCTTTGTGATTAGAACCCAGAGCCTGTGTGTTTGTGTGCATTATTTACTTTCATTCTCCTTGAAACAACCAGCAATGTTTCCAAATTAGTGCTCTCTGTCTTGATGCTAACCTCTCCAGTTCTCACTGAGGCTGTGCTGTGTGGAATTAGAAACACTGATTAGTCCCAATTAGTCTGTGCTCAGAGCCATTCCTCATCTTCCCATGTAAGATTCTGAGTAGCCCACCAAGAGAAAAATACTATCACAATGCAACCTTTCTTTCCAAATCTTCTGCTGTCCCTGGATACCACAGGAGCCCATTTCTACCACAGAAGGGACAAAGATATTTATTTTGATTTATGCTTTCCTATCTGCCCTCCCTTAGCCACAAGAAGCTGCTCTCCAAGCAGACGCATCATCTCTGCGTATCTCTGCTCCCCAACCAGACAGTGACCTATTTCAGAAGTCAAATTGAGATCAAATGTTAACCTCTGGTTCATGGGTAAAAAAAAACCCCACTTTGAATCACAAGAGGAACTAGAGGAAAAAGATGTCCATCCTGCACACTGCTGTGTTCACAGTGAGTATGGCTGGTTCCTTTCCCACACATCTTTGCTGTTTATTTGTTTTTTGATTAAGCTAACAAGCATTTGTACAGCTGGATCCCTGAGAGTTTTAAAACAAGTCTAGGAGTAGGCTAACCCATTGACAAGGAAATAGGACTGGAAGAAAGAAAAATTGTAATCTGGCAGATGCTGAAGCTTGGTTTTTTCCTAGTGTGGTGAGGTAAATGAGTGTGCAAATATTTCACAAAGCACACAGTGACACCACAATGTGTGTCTGCACAGAGAAGTTGTGGATGCTTCATCCCTGGAAGGGTTCAAGGGTCAGGTTGGATGGACCTCTGAGCAACATGGCCTAGTGGAAGGTGTTCCTGCCCACGGCAGGGAGTTGGAACTAAGTGATCCCTTCCAACCCAAACCATTCTGTGATTCTATCATTCTGTGAAGGGTTGATCTGGTTAAAAAACCTGTTACATCTAGAAGAAAAAGAAAAAGGAGAAATCAAAGGAGACAGGGAAGGAGAAAGAGATGGATAAGGAGAAGGAAAAGGAAAGGAAAAAAGGAAAAGGAAACTGGAAGGGGAAGGGGAAGCAGAAGAGGAAGAGATAAAGGCCCCAGCCAGTCTTTGTTTTGGCAGTTTGTTTATACAGGTATACAAGCCAGTTATAAGGTTGGGTCTGAGTCCCAGAGTTCATATTCATGAAGTGGCAGCTCACGGTCAGACTGAGGCTCCTAAACCAAAATACAGAAATACCACAGCAATGGAGCCTCCCTATATTTAAGAGAGTTTAAACTTGAGCTATATAACCTCAGCTTCTTGCCACATCTCCCTTTCCCCTTCCATCGCACCACTAAAGGTTTTTGATGGGTTTTGCTGTGTACAGCATCTATGAACAAAAATGATTGTCTGCGCTCCAAAACCACTGGCTGAAGTGAACAAACCATTAATTTGTCTTTGTTCAATATGTCATCCAAACATCAATTAAATAAACATTCTCTTTTTTTTTTCATGTTCCTTATAGAGATAATGCAGAACTTTGCCTTCGCAGGGACAGATGAAATGCAACATGCCTAAAGTCTTATTTGGATGACTGGTCTTTCTAAACCAGGTCTGGTGGTTGTCCTAGATGGAAACCAGTGACCCTTTAAAAATGGGTGAATAATGGAAGGATCTGGCTGAGAATTAAGCACCTTCCTAGTATCTGTCATAAGATTGGTCAGCCCAAATCTGTGTTATTTTTTATGGCTGTTCATATTCCTGGTACTGGAGGCATGAAGTCACTTGGTAATAGGAACTCAACCTGATTCCAACAGAAATAAAAGGAAACAATTTATCACGTGTTGCCCTAGAAATAGCCAACAGCATGTGAAAGAATTGCAGAATTGCAGAATCATTTAGGTTGGAAAAGACCCCCAAAATCATTGAGTCCTACTTTGGCTGATCATCACCTGTCAACTAGACCAAAGCACTAAGTGCTACATTCAGTCGTTTCTTGAGCAGGTCCAGGGATGGTGACTCTACCACCTTCCTGGGCAGCCTGTTCCAATGCTTGACAAAGGAAAGAGAGGATCTACTTTGTTATCAAACACTGCACTAGCACAATCACCTGGCAATGGTTTGTTTAAAGAGCAGTGGAGACAGGGAGAACATAAAAGAAAACACAGATTTACATCTAGGACGGAGGCACAGTAATTTCCAAACAATGAAGAGATAATGTTGCTAAGTGTAGATTCAAAGTTGACTTGGTTGTTAAGGAAGGAAGGAAGGAAGGAAGGAAGGAAACCTGATTTCAGGTTCAGATTCCCTTGTAAAGCAGTGAGAGAGATTTAGGGGTTTTCAAACCCTCACTACTTGCCTACCAACATCATTCATTAGGTGCTCAGAGTTAAAGCCTGAATCTGATGGTTTTGAATAAAATCAACAGAGACGAGGTAATTAAACCTACAATTTCTACTTCCCATACTAGTTGGAGACAGGGCAAAGTGTCACATGGTGGTTTGAGCTGAATGAATTGCTTTCTGCATCAGCTTGTCCAACAGTGAGGGAGCTAAAAGAGAAGGGGGACTTACTGTAAAAGAGCAGGAGAATGGGGAATTTTTCTGCCCAGTTTATCAGCCTGAGCAGCTCCCGAATGGGCACAACAGAGACCAGCACAGGCAAGCAGACACCAGCCATCTGTGAACCCAACTTCATCCCCAAAAGGTGTGCAGGTCACTGCCTGCCCATACCCAGGTGCAGTGCCCCCACAGCCTCTTCTCTTCCATGGACTTGCAGCATGGGGATGGCCCTCCATGGTTGTTGAACCTGCAAACTCTCTGTCAGCTTATAGAGCTGCTGTTGTTGAGCAAAACCCTAATTTACCTGCCAAATGCAATGACAAATGATAAAGCTTCAGTGTACTCTGGCTTATTTGTGGTGTAAATGTTCTAGGAAAACAATGCTTAATTACCCCTATGAGCTAACAAAAGGCTCTTCGGGCAGTGTTTACAGGAAGACCTCGTTTCCTTTGAGTAAGTTTGCTTTGACGTTATTGGGAGACGTTTTGTGGCAGATATTTACACTCGGCTGAACTGCTGTGGCATCCTCTGAGCACACTGGACACAGGCAGGGGGCCCAGGCTGCCAGAGTATGAAAGAGCACTTTCCACAGCACCTTATCAATTTGTTGTGCTGACTGAGTGGCTTGATTACTTTTCCACAGCTGGGAAGGCTGACTAACCCTCCCTGAACCATTAATCTCAGGACAGTTTGAACTAAGAGAGATTTCTGTAAAAATAGACCACAAAGAATGCATCAGAGAGGAGAGGCTTTGCGTCTTTTACAGCTTCTTGACCTCTTCTGGCTGGATTTTTTTCCTAATGGGAAGGATTAAAGGGAATATCCTGGAGCCTCAGTGCAAGGCAGTGACCAGTTTGCACAGCTGTTCTCAGTCATGTCTCTGAACAGCACTGGCTGCTCAGGCTTCACTGTCAAGCAGAAAGAAAGGATCTGACTCACTGCTGTTTCAACTCAGTTTCTGTCCAGTAGCTCAGATTTTTCAGGTCTCAAACTCAGCCCTTATTTTTCTTAGAAGTGCTCATTTTTTTTAGAAGCTTGGTATCACTGGAACCAGGGTGGTTAAAAATTAAAAAAAAAAAAGGAGGAAAAGGGCAAAAAGGGAACACCTGAGAATTCTGCTATTTTCCTAGTGTATAATTTTGCCTAGGTGGTGATTAATTGTGACAGGACACCTGAAGCCAATAAGTCACAACCTTGAGTAATCATTGCACGCACAGTAATGTAAGATTCATGATAATAAAACAACTGAATGTTAATGCAACATATCCTGAGATTCCAAAAGTATGAAGTGCATGGTGCATGGAATAATTTGTCACAAACTAGGGGAAAAAAAGCCTCCCTCTTTTCAAAGCTGTGTTTGCTATATAAGGTTATTTATCTGTCAGACCTTTTATTTGATACCATAAAATAGAACTCTGTATTTTCTACAAAACAGCTATTATATTGTGGGAGAAATGCAGTCACTTTACCAACTGAGCCTTGGAAGGCTTCATTAATTTACAAACTGAAATAGCAAATATTGCAGCAGATGGAAGTGGTTCTCTAACCAGTGTGAGTGCAATAATCAAGTAATTCTTCAACTCAGATTACAACTAAGCATATATCAGTGCCACTCCCTTTATGCTGATTTACACTTTTAGCTGCAACATCAAAAATCACTGTGAAGTGGAGTGAACACATAAGTAGCTACATCAGCTGAAGGGCTTACACCAGCAGATATATTTGCTAATTTAGACACAGAGGGAATTCAAATTTTACATCCCAGTATGATTTTTGTGCGTTCAAACCTTGGTTGTTAGTGTGCTGCCTGTGCAAGGTGAAGAAAATACTTGTGCAGAACAGTATTTGAACATGAGTCTAATGAGCACAGATTCAGTTACTTTATTTGGTGAGTTTTCTGTTTGAAAAAACTTAACTATTGGAGAATGTGAGAAGAGGGTCAAGATACATTTGGACATTCACTAGCTTAAATTTTGTTCCACTGGAACTGATCCAATGCCTAACTGCAGACAGAGAAATACTCAAGCAACAGTAAGAAAGATCTTTACCTTATCTTCTGTATTGTTTCCTATTTCATTTCATTTTAGAAAGGAAAAAAGGCATTTGGTTGGGCTTTCAAGTTTTAAACCTTACACCAACTGAAGCTGCTGCAGCAGGTACCTTGCAATGCCTGGGTGCTAGTGCAAAAGTTGGAATTTAACCATGAATCTAAGTATTCCAGCCTTTAAATACAGAAGGTATTTAAAAGAAAATCTGTAGCAATTAAGGAAAACAACCCCTTCCCTTTGCAGCCAGCTGCTCTGAAATGAGCACTGTCTATCTCCAGGCTCTGCAAGCAAGTCCTTTGTGGCTGTTTCTGGGGGTGCCACATTCTTTCCCACTGCTGGGACATGAAACTGTGCCTTATTATCACATCTGAAGTCTGATGAGTGGTTCATCGCCATCTAACAAACTGTTCCCACAGTGTCATGAGCACATAAAATTGTCAATCGTTTCCTCAAACAAAAAACCCAGTCAACCAAGAAATTACGCTGTTACCACCATCTACTGGTGGCCTTGGTAGGCTTTCAACAAGCACTTCTATCGCATGAAAACGACTTCAGAAAAAGGCTTTGTGCAAGTGATTTAGATGTCCTCTCTTTAGATTCATAGCTCTTTGGTGCAGAAACAAAAAGCTCACTCATCTTTCCACTTAGGCTGCTTTGAACTCGTGCTTAACGACGCAGGATGCTGACAAGTCCTCAGTAAATTACTTAAAGGCATCTTTTGAACTTTCAAACTGAAGCCCTTACGAAGCCATCTGACAAGACATGAGAACTCCCTCAGTCATTACCACATACTTCCATGTCTCTCCCTTCATGGTGGCTTTCAGTAGCCAGCACACCCTTGATGAAAATGGATGGAGTCTTAAAGACTGAGAGTTGACTCATCTGAAAACCCAAACAGGAATCACTTTCTCCATATGGAGGAAGTTGGCCACAATTCTGACTCTCCTAGAAACTGTCCTGACCTCACCATCGACATCCAGGCCTCTCAGTAACTTGCAGGAGAGCCAGCAAAACACAGCCTGTCCACCAGGGTGGGATGTAGTGGGACTAGAAGAGTTAGGATTAATGAACATGCAGTATGCAGCCAAAAAAAGGTTCATAGGAAGTGTTTTCCAGCAGACTCCTAAGATCCCCTCCAGGTAGATGTTAAGTCTGCATTTTGTTTAGAGGAGAAGCCTCCAGAGCTTCAAACACAGGGCAACGAATATGGGCAGGGAAAGCCTGAAAATAGCTCCCCTGAGGATTACTGGGAATTTTGAGAGGAAAAAAAGATAAAACAAATAATGAGTTCTGCTAAATAAGCATGGTCAGTGCATGGTCAGTGGTCCTGATACCACGGGCAGCTTTCAGCAGCACAGAAACTGCCATACTTCTTAGTGTCAGGACCTTAAGGCCTGGAGAAACAGCACTGCCACTTCACCAATGTGATTGAAGCTAACAGGAACAAGCTCCTAAAAGATTCATCAGAGGAAGAATGATACCAGCTTTAAGATGTACCAATGAACAGAGAATGTCTTTGTACCATTATGAATCAAGGAAATGGTGAAGGCACTCTATGGCCTGGAAGCAGGAAAATCCTGTGGCCTTGACTACTGGCAAGAAATTTATGTGAGCTGATGTATCTGTGGGGAAAATGAATAGAATATGGTTAAGATATACTAGGCAATATCTGTATATTGCCTATGGATAGTAGGCAATGATCCACCCCATTAAATGTTATCCCAGATAATTCTGGAGCTGGATTTGCCATTTTAGGGCAGTTAAGTTTGCACAACTCTGTGCAGATCTGTACAAGAGCAGGTTCTGAACATTGACCGAAGCAGCAGTGCTGCTGCACAAGCTCCCACACCTGCAGCCAGAAAGTGAGGGGCTGTAGTGTCCTGTGCAGTGAAGTGATATGATGCCAAGGACTCCAAAGAATGGCGTTTGACATCATGTGTGACTATTGTCAGACCCTGGTAAAATCTGGCAGCATTCCCAGACCACGCTGTCCCTGGCATGAACTTGTACCCCTGATGTGAGCACAGCAATCTGCAGCCTCAAAGGCCTGGAAAAAAAAGCACAGATGTACTGGGAGGAACATGGGAAACTAGGCAGCAATGCCTGGGTGATGCTGGCAGTGGAGTTTCTGCTTGGCTTTCTCGGGAGAAATGCCCTAACACCACACTGTGGATCTGGATTTAGGGTCACCAAACTCGGGGAAGCTCCAAATTTTGCTATTACTGTCAAAATAAACAGAGCTAAAGCAGCTCCCGGGTGCTAAGGCTGTGGTTTGTAGTTCGGTCAGTAGATGTCAGTGACACACACACAAAACCACACACGGAGAAATTCTGAAACCAGAATGCTTAAAAAAAATCCGACAGCACTCTTGTTTCTCCCTGGAGTCAAGATGCACCAGGTGGAAAAGGGGAGAAGTGAATGTATTTCAGAGGGAAAATGTTCCTGGGAAACATCTGAGATTTCTGTGTCCTACCTGTGATGATGAAACAGCGTAATTGGGTAGTGACAGATCCCAGACTGACATATGTAATTTCAGTCTGAATTCTGAGAAGTTTTCTTTCATTCTTTGTGAAAACACACATTCTCACCTTCCCTGTTCAGACTAGTGCCCCACACAGCTATACAGTTAAAAAGTATATTATGTTTAAGTTGATAGGCTAATCCTAAACATTTCTCTACTGAAAACTACTTAAGGAAAACTACTTGACTCACTACATCTCAGCCCAGTTTATAGTATGGTTTATTAATAGCATGGTTTATTTTGCTAGTGTAGTAAATCAGGCAGGTAAAACTGAATATATCATTCAAGAATAAATACAATGTGGCTTTTGAAACCTCCAGAACCACTTCACAGTTTGCTGAATGGCTACACAGAGCTGCAAAACTTTCCAGAAATCAGTAGGTCAGCCCAGAAGGTCCTGCATGAATCATTTGTCATCCCCTTTGGTGCAAAGTCAAGCACCAGATACCAATGAATGTGCTAAATGCCAAAGTGGGAGACCCTGACAAGTTGCTAGGAGCTCTCATCTCCCTGATCACCACAGCTGCAAGTCATCAGCTCTGAATCTCTTCCCTTCACCCAAACACATTCCTCTTTAGCACTTCCAAGAAATGGAGGCAGAAGCATTTTAAGCTACCTGTGGGAGACACCCAGGCCCAAGATAGTGCAAAGGTTTCCAGCAAATGAAGATAATAAAGAAGAGCTCATGTATTAGGAGTAGAAGTATAATGCATATAAACAAAAGAAGGAGTTATTAGAGGGTGGGTTTTCCTAAGTTTGGTCCATTCAAAGGAAGTTTATCAGATAATCACTATTTAAACTGTCTTTGGCCTAAAACTCAATTGTAGGTCCCACCCCAAGTTTAGCTGGGGACATGAATTCTATACCTCTAACCACAACTTCCTCATGAAATATGCATAGCAGAGGCACAGATTAAAAACAGTTTAGATCCTGTGAATGCCCTCTGTGACCATACAGGTTTAGCAGGTCTGTCTGAACACAGCCAGCTGAGTACAGCACCTGTAACACCTCAAATGAGGGTACTTGAAATTTGCAGGAAGGTTAATTTCTCCTGGCTATAAATCTTCGTTCACCTGCACTGAATGATCCAGACTTGTGGCCAGGTTTGCACTCCTTTCACAAATATTTGGGGAATGGCATTCACACATGACTATAGCTGAGTAAAGCAGGAGAAGCTAGTATTGCTTGGTTATTATTTCTCACCTGTGTTTGTTATTCATGGCCCCCTTGGGCAAAGAGACTAGGTCAAAGAGGGGAAATGCTTCTAGTAACACCAGCTACCACTCATCAGCTGTAAACACCAAGTGGTGGCAGTGAATATTTTATTATGATCCACAGTACATTGATATTTGCTTCTAGGAATTGTTCCACTTCTTTACTATATGACTACCTTGGCTGCCTGTGTTTCAGATAACTATGTCTGTTAATTATATAAAGTATACAAACCCCAAAGAGAGAGTTCTTAACATTCATTTAACCCAGTAACTGTAGTTGAAGCCCTGATACCTGAAAACTTTCCTTTTTTTACTCCCCGGTAATTTAATAAAAGAGAATAGCATTCTCTGAAAGTCTACCTTGAAACACAGAAAAGAGAAGGCTTCAGGGTGGTCAAATTGTGGCCTTCCAGTACCTGAAGGAAACCTACAACAAAGATAGAGAGAGACTTTTTTACAGGAGCATGTAGTGACAGGGCAAGGCTGGCAAGGGCAAGGGCAAGGCAAGGAATGGCTTCACACTGACTGAGAGCAGGTTTAGATTAGAATTAGGAAAAAAATCTTCCCTATGAGCGTGGTGAGACACTGGCACAGGCTGCTCAGAGAAGCTGTGGCTGACCCATCCCTGTTAAAGGCCAGTTTGGATGGGGCTCAGAGCAACCAGGTCTAGTGGGAGGTGTCCCTGCCCATGGCAGAGGGTTGGAACTAGATGATCTTTAAGGTCCCTTCCAACCCAACCCATTCTGTGATTCTGTGATAGTGTTACACAGAGTAGTTCTGGTGGCAGCACTAAAATACACAAGAAACCTTCCACGATATGCAGGGGATCACTACTGATTCCTTTGCACAACTTTTCTGTTTAATACTTGCAAGCTCTCAATATGCTAAACAGAAGAAACAGTTGATGCAAACTTGCTATGTAAATGCAATACTTGGGTTTTTTTCAGCTTTGCCTTTCACACGACTCACTCTCTTCCTGAAAGTCCTCAAGAGCCTGAGTACTCCTCAGAGGAAGTGTGTGTGCTTACAGATTGGCACCATGGGAGAAATTGGCATCAGAACAAAAACATGATTATGAATTGGCACCACACAGACCTCAGATGCCTGGCTTGGAACAAAAGGTACTTTAAAGCCCTGGAGCTCAGCACTGAATATCTGACAGGCAGAACACGAAGCCACGATGCTGGCAGCTGCCTGTGTACATCTCCTTTAGGTCTTCCTGCCCTGCCTTTATTCCCAGGGGACCTTTCTGGGAATTAATTGTCTTTCCAATTATTTTTTCTAAAATCCTGGGTGGAACACTAAAGCAAGCTCAGATTGGCTTAGAGACCTTGCAACTTCCAAACATTTTCAATATGCAAACCAGTAAAAGGAGTCATTGAAAGTGTTAACTCTTTTCCATGAATTAGCCAACAAAACAACCTTCCTGTGCTTTTCTTAGTTGTAGATACATCCACATACTCATGTGCACATCCAGAGGCAGAGTAATTTGAAAACAGGTTTTCCTGAAGGCTTTCTCTGAAGGCAGTCATTGCCAAACATGTCAGAAGTGTAAAAGAGGTGACTCTGATGACACTTACCAATTCAGGAAGTTTCTTACTAATCTGAGACAGTTAGAAAATTACTCATTCTTACAAATAAGAACATATATTTCTTATAACCCTTTATCTGTTATAGTAAATGTAGATACCAGTCATGTATGCCAAGTCTATTTCAACCTCCTCCTGCATCCTGACCTTGGTTAAACCTTGTAGTGTGAAAAAGCAGCACCTCACAGGCTGAGTGCATGCAGAACCAACAGTAGGCCTTGCTGGGAGATTTCATTTGCCTGCTTCTAACTTGGATATGCCTTGGAAATGCTTTCCTTAGAAGAAAGAAAATAAACCTGTTAAGCTGTGAAAGGAATATACAGAGATGGGGAAAAAGGGTGATGGAAGTGCACTTGCAAGACTCGTGCTCCAAGCTCTCTCCAGAGCTGTGCTGTCAGTGTGCTCAAGCCTACTCTTCTGTCTATTTTTAAGAACTAGCCTCTCTAAAACCTCCTTTCTAACTATAGCACAGACCAATATGGTAGAGCACATATGAGTCAAACTTTTAACCCCTGCCTTTTTTTCAAATCTATTCTCCTATGGGAATTTTTCCTTTTTGAGGGGTTTTCCTCTCATAGCACCCACATTTAAGCAGTAGCCTTGCAGAACTGCAGGTAGCCAAGTCATCCTGGAGGATGCACAGGCTTGGTATAAAAAGAAGGTTTGGTTTTGAAGGAAAACAGGGATATCTGTTTTCAGTAGGGTTATGGAACAAGTGGTATCTGAGCAGGGAAGGTGCTGTAAGTCAGGGTGTAACAACCCAGCAGGACTTTTTATTTTCAGTCTTCTCAGTCACATGATAAGCTCCTGGTGTTACAAGTCATTAAGCAGTCTGCTGTTCTTGAAATAGTGCCATTTTATTAACACTGTTCTCTGTTGTCTCCCTTGGTCTGAGTCTTGATAAGATTTATCCGGGCATTTGTCAGTTTTGATTCCTTTCCCTGGCAGAAGGAGGGAGGGAGGGACTCTGAGGCTAGAAACTGCCTCTTCAAAATGAAAGCTGAGGTTGTCTGGTGTGTTAGGATAATTAAAAACAAATTGGGTTTTCTATAAAAATCCTTACCTACTTGTGTGGATTGGCAATGGCTTCCTCTGAACCACATTTCACTTATATCTTCCTTCTCTTTCAATTTATAACTCCAGGACAGTATCCTGACTTTCATGCCAGGTTTTTACTGAGGGTGCTGAGGCACTGGTACAGGTTACCCAGAGAATCTGTGGCTGCTCCATCCCTGGAAGTGCTCAAGGCCAGGCTGGATGGGGCTCTGAGTATGTGGTCTAGTGGAAGTTGTCCCTGCCCATGGCAGAGGGTTGAAACTAGATGGTCCTTAAGGTCTTTTTCAACCCTAACCTATGACATATGAACCTATGTCAATTGTATATTTTTGCTCAGCCCACACAGGTGTTGGAGGGAAGGAGGGGCAAGGTGATTGCTTAGTGCTGCCTGTATTAAATACAGGATTGAATTACTGCTGTGTTTCCACTCAGTATATTACATGATCACTTGAACTGTTTAGAGACAATTTTCTTGTTATTGTTTCTGTGTAACTCTTACACAACTGAGGGTGAGAAAAAAGAACAAAACAGGAAAGCAAACAAAAATAGAACTGCAAACCTTCTCTGGAAGCTACTTATTCTACTCCTACATATTTTCTGCTTGCTTGAGGTTATTTTTTTCCCCAGATATTCCATACCTGTCATATGCTGCTGAACAGAAGATCCATAAAGGATCAGGATCATTGTTGTTAAGTAAAGTAGACCCATCAAATTGAAAGCTACAGGTTTTATTCTCCCCCAGAAATGCATTTGCCTGATGCAGCTAATTACAGAGTAATTAATCCAAAGCTTTCGTCCCGTAACTCTATAAACTCACTAACTTTTCAAGCATTTCTATGCTCATAATACCATACCAATGGTACTTCAGATTTTTTTCCACAATATTTGCCCTTTGCTATTTATGCTGCACAATCAGCCATGTGGGTAACTAATTTTGTTTTCTTTCTGCACATGAGTGACTGAATTGTTATAAAGCATTGGTGCTCCTCAGGCCTGAGCAGCTAAATTTGCTGTGAATGCCCCATTGCATTTGTGATTATGGCACTCAGGCCAAGCAGAGCCACAGCCCATGTTCCCAGGAACCATTACCTGGTTGTACAAAGGAATGAGGGACTGGACAGAGGCCAATCCAAAGTAGTTTAGAAAGATTATGTTATTTTCTGTGGTGCTTTGTTGGGTTTTTCCCACCCAAAACAAAAGCAGAATGAGCAGCAAGAGAAAAAAAACTGCAGCTGATCTTTTTCTTTAGTCTCTTTCTTTATCTTGCCATCTGGGAGATGGACAGATTGTGACAGTGAGAACAATGTTTTGCCATCTGAATATTGTCTTGCAATGCCTCATGCCATCTTCCAAAACTACCCCCTTTGAAGTCAGAGTTGGTAGCCCTCTGGTTCGACTGATGGTTGCCTCTGGGCAAGATTTGCCTTGTGTTTGCTACACAGGAGATCAGGCTGCGAACAGTTGGACTTGTGCTTACCCAATATACCTCTCCACACTCCAGGGTATGCAGGACATCAGCAGGCACTGCAGTTGTAAGCTGTAAACCTCTCAGGTGTTGTGTGAGGCAAAATGAGTCCAAATGTTTCTGAGCAAAGAGTGTTGCTTAAGACATTTGCTGAACCCTTCTAGCAAACATATGCGCAGCTGTAGGAGGAAGTGGATGTCCCTCCAGGGTATGGAAAGAAGGATGCTGGAAAGACAGGAGCCCCTGGTGTGACCATGTATGAGGTTGCCCTCTCTGGGGAACTGAGTTGTCCTGCTCCATCCAAGCCCACAAAACCTGCTCTAAACAAGGCTCTCCCAGACATAAATGGGGTCAAGGTAAAATGACCTTCTTGAAGTCTAGGTAAATGGAAACATCAGATTGTTCCCTAAGTGTCACAAGATGAAGGTTATCCAGCTTTGGTTTACCTATAATTCTTCATGTAACTATGTGTTCACTAGTTCACTTGTAATCCTGTGTTCACTCACTTCATTGTTTGCAGCAGTTTCCAGACAAGTTTTCAGCCCATTACTTTTCTCATTTGGGCCCTTCCTTATCTATTGCTGTCACTGAAATCTTAACAAAAAAAATCCTGTAAAAGAATATATGTATCTTATTCTCTTTCGATAGTCATCTTAAAAGCTTAAAAGAGAGGTTTTGGCTTTTTCCTCTTTCATGTTTGCTGTAAATTGCCCTGGCTTTGTTGCCACAAAAATAAGCTGTAACAGATACCTCAGCACCCACATGGAGCTATGAGAACATCACATCCAGGCACAGTCCAGAGGCTTGGTGGAGTCTGGAAGCTGAGCAAGGACTTTGGACTCTTTTTTTCAGTGGGTAGATAAAATGAGGCAAGACCCCCAGCTCTTGCAGAAACAACTGCTTTTTTGTGGTGCCTCTGTTTGGGGACACTGCAAATATGGTGAGCAGCCCCAACCCAAACAAATTCAGCCCAGCAGTGAAATCCAGGATTTTCCTACTCTGAGTGGGGCAGCTAACAGCACCGGTTAACTTTTTTCTTCCTGTTTGTGTCGTTGTTTATCTGGCAATAGGTGACATGAAGTGGCTCAGGAGGTGCTGTGAGGCACAAGTAATGTCTGTTTGTAAAGCACTCCAAGGCACTTGACTGAAGCAGGAGGAAGTAGGAAAGCATCACCCCTGGCTACCAGCAGAGCCAGGACCTACACAACAGCCTGGCTCTGGAAGCAGTAATTCCTGTACAGTGACATGCCAATTGTCACTTACTGCATCTCAGGGCAACTAGCTCTGTCAGGCACATGCCCTTTTTGGAGTGGGCTAATGAAGGCTTCATCAGCCATAAAGGGCTGTACATAGCAGCAGGTGCCTGAATGAGAGAATAACCTTCCACTCTGAAAATGTCAGAAGTGGCCACTCTGGTGGCTCACCTGGCCTGAAGTGGAGCTTAAATATCCCCACTGTTATTTCCATGTATGCCCAAAGCCACCTGTAAGGCCTGCCATGGATCAGGGTCCCATTGCATCAGGAATTGTCTGCAGGCAGAACAGACAGCAGTGGCCCAGGCCATTTGCTATAGAATCACAGAATCATTGAGGTTGGAAAAGACCTTCAAGATCATCGAGTCCAACCATTAATCTAGCTCTGCCATGTTCACCACTAAACCACGTCCCCAAGTGCCATGGACAGGAGGCAACAGATGGATGCAGACTGAATGGAAAATATAAGCAAACAAGGAGAGAACATCAGACAGTACAAGTTATGTCACCCTGTGGTCTTAAACATGTTCCAAACTTTTGCTGGCATACCTGCAACAAAGTACTGCTGAGGTCAGATAAGACATGGGACTGGGAAGGGGGAATGAGAGGTTTCTCTGAATGCTCCTGAGTGAGCTGGGAAGCATGGAAGCTTGGAGGCATAACACACAGCTGCTGCTCAGGGTGAATGAAACTACAAGCAGCTACACAGTCTTGGACAAACAGAGGGGAAACAATAGGAAAATCCACAGGAAACAGTAAAAATACTAGGCAGACACTTGCTGGATCACTCTGGGAAACTTTTAAACTAAGTTTCAAAACAATGAGGGAAAAAATCGTCTCTATATCCCCAATTTTTCCTGTGCTCAGGCTAACAGCCATTTGCTCTATGGTGTCTCTCACACCCTAAGGAAATACACAGCACCCTGGCAGAAAGCCCAGGTTGGGTTGGCTTTGACAGGCCCCTGGAATTACTTCCTTGCAATTTATATCATCAAAACCAACACGTCACAAAGGAGGAAATGCACAGAGAAGCTCCCAAGGACAAGGTCACCCTACCTGCCAGTAGTAAAGGCAGAAATAGGAACAACGCTCCTTTCTATCCCAACACCATAATTGTTCTGAATAATTTTATGAGTGTCGTTAGGACACAGGTAAAATTATGACAATTAAAAGACAACAACTACTGGAGTATAAAGCAGAGAAGATATGGAACAACATTTTCAGAAAAATACAAGGAAAGGACAAGTTTAATGTTGGCAAAACAGGGGCCTGGGGAGGAACTGATCATACCTCTGAGACCAGAGTAACTATGAAAGAAAAATCTGCAAGAAAGGAAATTTTTGATACATGACTTGTTTGATGCTCATTTCAGGCAGGGGAAATGACAGGCTGCAATGAGAAGTGGTTGGTCACTTTTCTGGCTCCACAGGTGTGAATGCCACAGCTGCAGCTCTGCAGGAGAGCCCAGACCTCTGGAGAAACCTGAGGGGCTCTGAATGAAGGATCCATGACAGAGCCCAAAATGCTATGCATAACCTATGGTGTCTGTCTGAGTATTGTGAACTGAAAATCAACAGTGATTAGTATGTGCAGCCATGAATGCACAACTGAAATAAGCCAACCAGCAGCCATAAATCTGCAGTAAATAAAAGAAGCAGAGCCAAGAGACAGGGAAAGGGGTACCCCTCTTCCCCCCTGCCCTCAGTAGGAGGTCAAAGGCTGGTGCAAACTTCTTTGAAGTTACAGAGAACAGCTGTGTGTTGTTAGTGAGGCCCTCTGACTCCTTTATCTCTAACTTGGCTCCCAATGACATAGCACCAGTGCAATTTAAGAAGGAATAAAGGCACATAAAGAAACCAAAAGAAGGCTTTTCAGGGTTGGTTTGAGTGTCTTTCTTCTTCCTTCCTTAGGTCATCTGGGATACTTCAAAGACGGTTCATATGAGTGCAGAAAGTAGCAGAAAGGCAGCCACTCCTGGAGAATGATAATGGCAGCAGAGATCATTGTTTTAATGAATGCAAAGCATCTATGTGACCGGAAAGCCCTTAAATGTAAAAGGTTAGTAATTACCAACAAGTAAGTAATATGAGAAAAAATCTGCTCTGGGGTCTGGAGTGTTCAGTCCCTTCCTTCCACCACTCCTTTATGTAATTAAAACTAAATTGACTGATTGCTATTTCCCATGTGAAGAAACTGGGAGGAAAGGAAGAGGCAAGGTAGGGCATAACCCTTCAAGTCAATGGAAAATGAAACTGGCAAGGTAAGAGACAACTGTACTTCATCCCATGCCACGTCGCTAACCCTGGGATTTGAAATCTAACAGTGCATGTTGCCAAATATAGTGCCCTTTGTTCTGCAAGAAGAGGCCTCTAGATACATCAGGTGTCCCCTCTCCCAGTGTGCACCCAGCAGTCTCCCTACCAAGGGGCAGCTCCAGGGGACAACCCTCAAACCTACCCACGGTTTCTTTGCTTGATGCTAGTCAAAGTGTTGGTGGGATGAAACTGTCATCAGAATTTTCTTGGCTGCCTGAGAGAGAGGGAAGGCCCAGGGGAGACAAGAGTTTGGACCAAAGATTGCTGCTCTAGACAGTCACCCTTTCCTATCTGTAGTTTAGCTAATATTCAACCACTGAATAAACAAAGCCATGCGACCAGTAGGGATTTTTATTTGCTGAGGGAATCATTAGCAAGTGTCTGTCTTTCCAAGGCCTCTCTTACCTGCAAAGCTACTTCTGCCTTGTGAGAAGGATCCATTTGTATATCTTGCTTAATAAAATGTCTCCCACACCTACCTCTTGGGTGGCCAAGGGAACTAAACACCCTCAGGTTTACCAGTGCTTTAATTATCTGTTTCTGAAGGGCAAAGCAATCTAACACTATGAGATACAAGAGTTTTGGATAAACAGCCCATTTCCCTTTCTTCTAACCTTTTAGGAGGACACACAGAAAGAGGCTACGTTTCTGTTTGCTGGATTAATCGAAAAACACAGTCTGGTTTTGTAAAGGCTCCATTTGCTGATGTGCTCCCTATGGTTTTGCTAGTACCCTTTTTGCTCCAAAAGGCAGGAAAGGGAGCTTCACCATCAGTGTTTTACAACAGAGCAGGGGTTAACAAGCATTAACACAAGTCATGACCAACTATGGAACTGCTTTGTGTGGCATCAGACAGCTTATGCGAGTTAAAACTAGTTTTTTTATGTTTCACACATGCACAAAATATGAGATAAATTCCAGTTCATCATTAGCATAAAAACATCTTCCTCAAAAAGAAACAAAACTTTGTCCAACTGGTTAAAGGACTCCTGGGGTTCTTCATTCTCACAGTTCTTACTGATCTCTTTTCTTATTCCTTCTTTTCCTTCCAAACTAAGTCAACATTTCTGTACATTGTGTGGTTTTATGTGCATTGCCATTGCTTCTGTCTGGCTCCACCAGGGTGTGGAGCTGGTGGGAAAGGAAAGGGTTAAGAATGCTGGCCCAGAAAGCAGCACTGCCACCACTCCCTATTAACTGAGGACTGAGAGGAGAGGGGACTGCTAGAGCAAAGGATCAGGCAGATTCCTTCCTGGAGACACCCACCACCAGCAGCCCTGCAGGAACAGGGGCAAGTGAGGCACTGGCAGAGGGATTGAGGAGCTGAGAGCACTTTTGGGCAGGACTGTCCCACCCTTCCACTGAATTTAACTCCCAGAGCTATGGTCCTAGGCTTGAAAAACCTCAAAATCAGTTTTTATCCTGCAGCTTCTGAAATGACTTGCCCCTTTCTTTCCCTCTGAAGCCTGGCCTACCTCCTGGTGCTCTCTATCAGTCCTCTTTCCCACTTGAGAATCCGAATATTTTTACTAGCTCCTTAAATGAAACATCCTTTCTCAGAGGTTCCTAATCTTTGTATGTGGAAGTCAACACCTAAATATGCTTTGTCTTAACTGAGGTACAAAAGTTCCCTGTAACGGGATATTTTTCAACTTGCAAAGGCTTCCAGGAATACTGAGTTAAACATAGGGATGTGTTTATCATTCTCTAATAACATATAAACTGCTTAAAATGACATAATGCTTTATAGAAGTCACTAATATATGTGGTAGGAGGTTTCCATCAGGATGTTTTCTCAACTCAGTTTCTTTTAGTTCCTCAACAAGTGTCAAGTATTAAAACCATCAGAGCAGTGACTTGGTCTATATTTCATTGTCTGCACTTAGAACAAAGGTTCTGTGTAGCCCATTATCAAATAAAGCTTCATTCTCTGTCAAATAATTATGGTCACAAGGAGAATTCTCAGGAAGATTTTCTAAGATGTGTTCTAAGGTGAGTAAAAACTAAAGTCATATTGGATGCTATTGATTTATGATGGCACAGTTAGAAAGCTGAAGCAATAGTGATCAGAATAACACACTATGAACACAAATGATCCCTAGGAAAGTTCAGCAAGAGCCTGTAGGCAAGGACTGCCTTAACTGTTTATATCCCACACTGGTTCTCAAGCCATCCTACTGCACCTTTCCATCAGGAAAATGGCAATAGTATGCTAATCTGTTCCTTTGATTAGAAACCAATTCTGTGCTGTCTGACTAGCATGCAAATAATCCAGGAACTTTGCTCAAAATCTGATGAAATCAATATACATGACTGCAGTGGTAATTTACCAAGTCTTAGTGTAAGGTACAGCATGGTGTGAATAAGGATGACAAAGTTAAAATTTCAGTGAAGGCTTCAAGACTTCATTGGAAAAAATAAAGAAAAACAAAAACAAAAAATAGCATCTTTGCTTTGGAACCTGAAAGGGAGAAAGGACCCCAAAAAGCTTAAAAACACATGGGAAAAAAGTGTTTACACCATGCTCTAACGTGCATTTTTTTCCTGAAATAACAAAGTAAATTGAGTGTTTTCAGTTAAGAGTAAGACTCATTCATGATCTCCTACAATTCCCTTTTGTACCATCTGTGCTTCCATCCTTTGTAATGCATGAATGGGAAATTGAAGTGCTAAACTAATTCTCCACAGAGAAAAAATGAAGCATGTTAGCCTAACAAGGCTTTTTTCCTACTTAACATATATATCCCAATTATCTGCAAAATAGGACTTTTCCTCTCCTAATTACATGTGCAGTGACAATTCAGGTTATTGACAGGTTATTCCTGTGTATGTAATAATTGCACAGCAAACTCAAACTGGTGTTTTCCAACCTTCTCCCTAAAATTACAGATTTCTAAATGTCATCCATCTCCATTGTGAAAATTATACACTTCCATTCTAAAAACATGCCTGGGTTGTGGGCTTTTTTCCAGTTTACTCGCCTAGTGTTTGTGTCTTGGTATGGAAATGTTGCATTTCTTGTAGAAGTTTGAAAAACAAGCAGTGCTTTTGCCCCTCAGAACAGTCTGCTTTTGTTCCCAAATAACAGTACTGCAATTTTTTAGCTCAGACATTAGATACCAGTGGGTGAGAAAAGAAATCCTCAGACATCCTACCAAAGACTCTGCTGTACTTTAATTCTGCACATCATCAGAGCACAAAAAGCATCCACAGCTGCTTCAGTGCTTGGGGTGAAACATTTCTTAAACGCCAGGAATATAACTTGTGGAGCTATTGGCATTTCAGCTTCTGCTGTAACATTGCACACTGCTACAAAGCAAAATTAAAATTTGAGGTTCATTTCCCAACGTTCAGCCTACAGTTAGTTCTGCAATTTGAAGTAGCCGCGACTCACCCAGCAACAAAGCTGAAGTGGAAACTGCCAAAGGTTAATCTTTCCTATGGGATTTCTACCCCAGCTTTGCTTGGCTGGAGTTGCCCTTTGGCTGAGTTCAAGCAGGACAATGAGACTATTAAGCAGTTTGGCTTTGTTTTGCACGCTATGGAAACCCTAATTCCCTCCTGGGAGGGGAGGATCTCTGTAAAAGGAGAAGCTGCTATTAGCATCTATAATCAAGCAGTACAGCCAGAGAAACCAGATGCCTCTCCAAGGATAAGGAGCTTTGCATCCTATGTTTTACACCACTCAGCCCAGGCAGCTCCTCACCAGTGAGGCCCTTGTGATGCCCCTGGTAATGCTGGAGAAGCTGGAGTCCTTAAACGACGTTTGGTTGAGTTAACATGAGCAAAGATTACTCCATCTGTGTGCACGGAAAATACCTACTGACAGAACCAGTGGTGCTTTCCATATTTGTTTTTCCCCCCTTCCTGTCCTGTATGAAATCTAACAAAAATTGTCATGAAATGTGTTTTAAAAGTGAATCAAAAAGGCTAGAATATGAAAACTTTCCTGCCTGCTGTGAAATCAAAGGACATTACTCAAAGAGGGTATAATAAAGGTTTTGAAAAGAGCTAAGTCAGGCTTAGTGGCCAAATGCAAACAAGATGCAGGCAATACATCCAGCATTGCTCCATCTGGCATTCAAATCCCACGCTGTTCCCAGCCCAGCACTGACTTCAGCTGAGTACCAACCCACTGCCTGCCAGGGACTAAGACAAAATATTCCTTTCCAAAATGTCTGGCCTCAGTAATACTGGATATGAAGTGGTTTCTGTCATGATTTTTTTTTTACCCCCTTTTTACCTCTTCTGCAGTCTCAGAGAAGGATTCCTGCACTTCTGCATGAGCATGTGAAAGCACACAGGGAAACAGAGAGGCTGAGAAGAGGGAGAACCCTGACAGATGATACACAGGCACACACAGGACACAACAACAGGTCATCAGTAATCACCTCCTGACTATGGAACTTTTCATTCATCACCACGTGTGATTGCACCTCTGGGGCTTGTCTTGTATCATCATGTTTATGGTGCCCTTATTTGGACAAAAACTGGCTCCCAGCCCCATACCCCTTCTCCTGTATTAAAGGTGGGTGTCACACAGGTGACGGTTCATACTTGAAGGTTTTCTGGCCCTGATTGATGAGCCACTCTGCAAGTGGGTCAGATCAGAGGCATAAGGCTGTCCCCCGGGGCAGCTCAGAAGGTTTGCAGAGTCAAGTGGGTGCAAGGGCTTTACTGAGTTCATCAACTCCAGGCTCTGGAGCACCCAGCCTTGCCCAGTGGAACTCTCCTTCTCAGACCTCGCCCAAATTATAGATAACTGGAGAGTTAACCACCCTCAAACGCTGAGAAGAGGGAACTGAGGGAGGACATCAACACCATCCAAACTTGAAATGTGTCATCACACCACAAGCCAAGGGAAATCTGCCTCACTGGTAAGCTACATGGGAGTCGTGGATCTACACCTCACTCACCACTGCTCACATCTGACCTTACAGCTTTGCCTTAGTCCACATCTGCCTCTGAAACAGGTTCTCTCTCATTCCTCCTCCCACAGGTCCTGGTACCAGGCTTATGTCTAAAATCACCACCCCTAGTGAAAAGATGATTCCTAATGATGTTAAATGGGTTACTCAGAAGGAATCATCTGTTGCTGCTGTGATGCAAACTGGGTTGCTTTGGTGTTGATCCCTCCAACTATTTTTGTACACTTGGCAGGCTTAACCATCTACCTGGAACTGGCACAGTGACATCAAAATCAAAGAGAGTAAAGATAAAGCCATTAAAAGACAAATATAAGTTACTAATTAGCTTTTTGCAATGCCAGCATGTGGCAGCTAGACATATTAAATAAAAAGCTCAAATTGCTTCAGCTCTTTCCTCCCCTGTGCCACTTAGGTATTACTCCCAGCCATAGGCAATCATGGATATGATTTCACCTCAGTAAACCTCACCATGCCCAAGGGCAGAAGCTATTTTTTTCCAATTTACTTCTGGAAGCCAATCCATTTTAGAGCTGAATGAGGGATAGCAAATCTGCTTATCCACTGCACGCAGACAGATGGTATATCAGTGTGAAAACTTAAGTCAAGGATGTTGGTCAGAATTCACCTTGCTAAATATGCTCCAGCTCATGCTGGAGACCATCCCATTCAAGCTCAGGGCCATCAGGCAGTCCAGTTGTTCTGGCATCCTCAGCTCCTAAATGGGTTTGGATGGTTTCAATGTTATAAAGTGCCAAGTCTCGTCCCTGCAGGACACCGCAGAGCACTGTAAGTGCTGGTTCTCTATATCACTCACAGGTTCTCTATATCACTCACAGGCCAGAGTTACAGCCCATACACCGCTATGTCTCCATCCATACGTGCAGATACACATTCCACACATTCCTGTGTGGAAACGAGCAGTCGTTCTGCCACCGGCTGGGGAAAAAAAAAAAAGCTGTCACTGCTGCTGTCACTGGGGTTGTGCTGCAAGGGACGTGGTCCTGGCTCCCTTGGGCAACTCCAGGAGCCAGATGTGCACCCCAGCACGGCCCCGACACTGCCCTCTCACACGCTGGGAAAGAAGATGCTGCAGAGGGCTCAGTGAAATGCAAATGTAGCTGATTCAAAAAGAAAATGAAATTCAGAGGGTTTGCACAGGAAACAGTCTGGGGGTGGGGAAAGGAGACTGAATGCCTTTCATTGAAATGCAAAGAGGAAATTTTCTTTCTCAGGAAGAGAAAAAAAAATCCCCCTCCGGGTGATGATTTTGTTAAGGTAGCAGGAGAGTAACTGGTAGCAAAACCTATGCTAGATTGGTCCTGAGAAACAGCGTGAGTTAAATCATCCCTTGTGTTTTCCACTGCAGGATAATTTCTGCTTTTGTCATCACTGTGGGTTTTGAGTATGTGGGGGAAGAAGTCTATCAAGAATCAATGAGAGTAGAAATGAAGCAAATAGGAATCCATCCAAATTGATACCAGCATGTCCCAAGCACATCTAGTAATGACCACTGCCCATGTTCCTCGTTAGCTGGAGTCATCCATCTCCTCAGCTGCGCTGTGCCACTTCTTGATGGCTGAATTTCTTATGTACAAAACTGAGAAATGCAGAGGCCCCAACTGCAGAGCATGTGGGTGGATGCTTCACAGGCCATTTTGTCATCCTTAGAAGCTTTTTTAGCTTTGTGAAGCTGTGCTTGAGAGGATTCATCTCATACAGCAGATGAGAAAAATGGGAATGGGTTTGACAGGCAGGAACAAAAGATTTGGCTTTGTCTGAAAAAGAGAGGCACTGGTTCAACCAGCAGAGAGTGTTTGCTGGCAGAGGGAGCAGCTAAGGAATGTGCCTTGGACGGGGCACTGAATTAAGCAGGAACCAATGTCCGTGAGCAATGGTCTGTACTGGCACATGTGTGGAGGCACAAGCCCTGTCACCAGCTCTTTCACTGTGATTTCTCACAGAGTGCTTGTATTTCTCTTTCAGACTCACTTGATCTCCAGCCACCACTGCTGGTGCACTAATTGGGGATACATCTTCACAAATCAGCATCACCTCCTGGTTCTTGTCCTTGAGGGTTTTTTTACCACTGCCCTGACCAACCTTCTGTGCAGCACTGACATTACACAATCGCCTGTCCTGTTTCATCAGAGCCCTGTCCTGGCTAAAGAACAAAGAAACAAGCTGTGTGGGCAATAGCTTTTTGAACTAATTAACAAACTAGTGATTTTTTTTCCCCCACAGTCTCCTCTGTACTTCCCAGCCACCCAGTTTCTGTTTCCACTTCATGCTTCTGCCTATGTGTGTGTGCCAGCCCAAACCTTCCCTGTCCCAGTCGTGTAATTGCTGTCCTGTGGTGTCAGGAGTGACACAGTCTGGCCATTCTTTCATTCCAACTTGTTCTGATGACCATGCATGTTAAGCAATGCTACAGGCTGCAGAAGGAATCAAGTCCGTTTTCCAAAATTATAGAATTGATCATAGAATATCCTGAGTTGGAAAGGACCCACAAGGATCATCAAAGTCCAACTCCTGGCCCTGCACAGGACAGCCACAAGAATCACACCTGAGAGCATTGTCCAAATGCTTCTTGAACATTTATCAGGCTTGGTGCTGTGACAACTTCCCTGGGGAGCTGTTCCAGTGCCCAACCACCCTCTGGGGGAAGAACCTTTCCCTAATATCCAACCTAAACTTCCCCTGACACAACTTCAGGCTATTCCCTAGGGTCCTGTAACTGGTTACCAGAGAGAGAAGAGATCAGTGCTTGCCCCTTCATTTCCCCTCATAAGGAAGGTGTAGATTGCTGTGAGGTCTCTGTCATATGGATTCTTTAACAGCTGTGAAGAAAGCATGAAGAATTAACTTTCCACATAAGAAGAATGCCTGAAGAATTCTCTCCTCTTTTAGTGTTCTTTCACTGAGTGTGTAGAAAGTGATTTTGAGAACCCAACTCCTCTTTCATGTGCCACTGAAACTGCCCAAGAGTTACTCAGTAGTTCTCAGGAGATAACAGAGCACCAGTCACACACAGGAAGAGCCTGTAAAAATGATCAGGTTTGGAGCTGTATTACCTTTTAGGAGACAGAGTGTAGGTTAAACCAAGCAGCCTTGGAGAGGAGGATGCAAATACTGAAGCTATTTGTCTCCCCAGCTCTAGTCCAGAAGGCTGAGGGGAGGAGGTTGGTACTCTGCTGTTTGCTGGAGGAGAGAGGGCTCTGGGCAAACAGCTTCAGCACTGGTTTTCTGTTGACTCCAATAAATATAGCAATTGCAGCTGTCGTCTTAAGTGCTGGAGATAAAGGTTATCTCCAGTATAAAGAGCAGCGATGGTGATGTTTCTGGGTAGCCCTTGCTCACAAAGCAGAGAGGAATAGCTAAGCAAACTCCCTACAGACTTTGGGGAAGCACTAAGGCACTTCAGATTTTGTGTGCTGAGATAAGACTCCTGGTAAAATTTTAACCTAACCTTTGTCCAGCTCTTTGCTTTCTATAGAAAACTCTGTGTGTATCTATGTGAAGAAGGAAACCTAAGTTTCAGGAAGAAAATTTAAAATATAAATAATCTTTTTTTATCCAACTTTCACTTTCTAAGCACTTTAATAATTGGGGTTACAAATTTCTGGGTTACCAATATTTTTGGATATTCTGTTTTGCTAACACAATACATGAATAGACAATGCTGTCTTCTAAACATTGTTGATAATTTCTATTCCTTCTTGAGATGCTGCTTTGAAATCCCTTCACTGGACTGACTCACTGGACCCAGGCTCTGAAGAGGAAGAACACTGCTTTGTGGAGTCATTTTTTTCTCATGAATTTCCTTGCTTAAATTCCTTGGAGCATAATTCTGCCTGACTGGTGGAATATATAAATGAATGGCTCCTGGAAAAATATAAATATCTGCCATGCTAGGGGATAAGTTGTTTTAAGTGTAAAAACAAGCAAATACCTGTCTAAACAATATTGTGATTGCTTTAAAGAAATAAAAATAAGTGTGACTAGGTATAATTTTTTTATCTGTTAAAGAAATGTCTTTGCATTCATTTTAAGGAAAAACTATAATAAGCATTGCCAGTATTAACATTTCCTCTCCACATTGTCAGCTTCTTATGCCTGTATCAGCCCTGATTACTTTGCTACAATCCCATTGAGGCAAATGGCACTAAATGAGGATAAGATGCTGCAAGCCCCTGAGACAACAAGGCTGCAGAAACAGGACCTTTGGCCTTGTGAGGGGTGATGTGAGCCAGGGAAGATGGATTTACCTGCCAGAAGGGCTAGGTTACCCAGGCACTGGTATTGTTTGTTTGTGTGAGTATGCAGTTCCAAATGCCTGAGGTGATCACCTCTCTTCAGACACAGCACCACAGCAGGGCTTTTGGTTTTGCCTAAGGGTTACTTCCAGTTGTGCATTAGTGGAGATGCCTTGGTAAGAAAAGCTTAAACAAGCATGTTTTATACAACTCTCTTTAACTGTAATGTAAAATTACTACCAAGCAGACATAGCCATGAGCTGAAACTTTTCCTACTGTGGAATAAACTTGGACCGAATGCCACAGGCACTTTCCATGCAGTAACACCTTTTCTTCCAGTTCGACTTTCCACAGACTTTTAGGCTGAAGTTCCAAGTAGAGCATAGAGGAAAAAGACACCAATTAGGAGAATAAACATTACCCTGGCACAGGGCACAGCTATGTAGCTAGCTAACATATTTATCCCTCCAGAGCACAAACCAGAAACTTGTCATCAAGGACAGATTCCAAGAAAGCCATCCAACTGTATGGCTCTGATCTTAATTTTCCACCTGAAGGAAACCATAGGTAAGTACAAGGTGAGCCATTGCCACTGTGGTTTTCAATATTCAGACCTGTTGGGAAGGGATGAGAATAAAGAGGAGGCTCTGCATGCTCTGGAGTGGCAGCAATAAATAATCAGTAGGAAAGAATCCCTTATTTCCTGACCCAGATACCTGGAGCAGGCCAGGGTTGTACTAGAGCCAGTGAAGGCAGCATAATGTAAACATCAGAGTAATAGACATGATTACTTACATAATTAAACTACCTCAGTGGCTCTGACACATGTACTTTGCAGCTGCTGCTTTAAGAGATGTTGCTGTACCTTGCTGCTTGAGGCAGAAATACCCATAACCTTTTGCAACCCCAGATGCTGCTTTATAAGACATTTTGCCAGTGAAGCACGCTGATCTGAATAGCATAAAACTCCTAGAACCACTACCTCTGAGGCCTTAACAGCCAGAAGCACTTAGATTTTATCTATTTCTATGATAGCACTAGAATTATTTTGCAGCCTGAAGTGCCATCACTTCCCTTAGGACTGACCAAGCCCCAGTTTTACAGAGCACTCTTTGCAGGGGTGCATGAGCCTCATTCATAATGTAACCCAGCCTGATTTCATTTTTTTTACATCTGCTAATGAGATCATGACAGAATTAATCACAGCTGTAAACCAGACTTCCAGCACAAGAGCAGCAGAAGGAACCTGAGCTGGAGATGGCATCCCTAGACCTGCTCATTTTCCTGTGTTAGCCTAGGCACTCAGTGCTGCTTAATGGCACAGCCCTGCTGCTATAAATACACATGCAGTCACTTGACCTTGGCCGTTGCTTTGGATAAAATAATTCTCCTCTGAAGCTGGCAGGGGCTCAGTAGGAGCACATGCCCTGTTGCCCTGCAGCTCAGCTGGAATGAATGACCTTCGCCTTGCCCTCAAAGTGCAGCTTCATGCCTACTTCATGCTGAGCTAAGAGGGGTTAGTACCAAAACAGTGATCCCACATCCTCTTTTCCCCTGCTACGTTTCTACTTTTCTTGTGTCACTGATTAGACTGAAAATCAATCGTTTTTTTCCCCTTCAACAATTCAGCCAACTTTCAGAGTGAAGGAAAGGAAAAGACACTTCTGGGATTCAACACATTTTTCATCATAACAGACATCTGGATTAGGACAGATTAATCAAATTAATTTCTCTTTTTCCTTTCACTGTAATGTGACTAGACACCTATAAGCCTATGTTTGTTTATCTAAAGTTAGATGAGAAAAATTCCATCATCAAAGTGTGTAGTCATCTCCTATATTTCCCCACTGAGAAGTTTTCTAAGCCAGCTGACCAGACCCTTTAAAATCCTACTGAGAGGTATGCAACCCTACAGGCACTTCATCCTCTTAGCCTGTATTTTAGGATTAGTCAAACTGCCCTCAGGATCATAGGTCGGGTGCCCATATTGTGCCACCAATGAGTGTAAGTTTTTGTATTTTCTCCAATTAACTTCCACAGAGCAACAGCTCACACTGAGCAAGCCCAGGATGGCCTCTGTCACATCAGGTTTCAGAATCACAGTGCCAACCTCAGACCCGACAGATTCTTCAATGACATGCTTTCCTTTGCCATTGAACAATCCACAGGAGCAAAGGCTGCCCAAGGCCAGTGCCCACAGGCATTTTTCATGGCAAAGCCAAGTGGAAGAGGGCTGGGTTCTTCATGCATATTTTTTCTGCATTCCTTTAATAGCTAACATCTTACAAATGATATTTAGATAAGATTACAGTTCACAGAAGGCACATTAAAAGGCATCTGGAAAGTTGCCCAGAAGTCACAACTGTGGGTTTCTGTCATTTACTACAACAAAAATAAAGCAGAGTCCTTGTTGATTCCTAGAAGTGCTGCTGCTAAAATGAATTTGTTTGTCAGAATACTACACCTTACTGGTAGCACTTACTACATAATCATGCTACAGTAGAACTGTTCTCTAGCTACACACACCAGGCACACAGTAGATAGCAAAGATGGTTTGGTTGATACAGCATATTTTCTATGCAGAGGTGACATAAACTCTCCCAGATACAGCATCTTGCTCTACAAGTTGAGCCTCCACCAAAAGAACTGTCTGGCGTACTGTCAGAGTCTAACTGCACTGCCAAATCCTTTCTAGGATTGATGAAATCTTAGCATGGGCTGAACTAGAGGAAAAGAGTTAGTGCAAAGAGTAACAGCAATAAGTGCTTGATGACGATAATCATCTGTGCTCAGGCAGCTCTTTCAGCTGCTATTTGAACTCAAAACAGCAAAAAATTACCTTGTACAAACAGGGACATTTATTAAATTTCCTTCACTACATGAAGCAACAATGAAGGATGTGGGGCTGTAAATGTCCTCTTAGTGCACTTCCTGTTATAGGGTAAGACAATTTAATTATGTTTTGTACAATGATGAAATGACTGAAGTGAAAGTGGAATGTAATCACTTTTGTGTATTTATTTGATTTGAAAGGTAAGTGCCACATCCCCAGGCAGACCCACCAGCTACAGGGCTACTGAACATCACTGGTAAAATAAATCAGGAAGGCACAATACAGTTTGAAGTGCATTAATAAGTATCACACAGTCAATAATTTCAATCAGGAATATGTTTGCAGAAGTGAGTGACCACAGGTTGAATCAGCTGTACTGTGGAAAAGTAAACAATAATTTAGGACATCACATCATTTAAAATGGCTTTTAATCTACTCACTGATGTAGAAATAAATGAATATGACAACCACTAAAGACAGCAAAGAGTAGAGTGCCAATCTGTAACCAGAGGGATGATTTGGAAGAAATGGGGGGGTCATACCTACCTCAGCCCAGAAAGCCAACTGAATCCTGGGCTGCATCAAAAGGAGTGTGGCCAGCAGGTGAAAGGAGGTGATTCTTCCCCTCTACTCTGCTCTCGTGAGACCCCCCCTGGACTACTGCGTGCAGTTCTGGTGCCCTCAGAACAAGAAGAACATGGAACTGTTGGAGCAAGTCCAGAGGAGGCCACAAAGTTGATAAGAGGACTGGAGCATCTCCCCTACAAAGACAGGCTGAGGGAGTTGGGGCTGTTGAGCCTGGAGAAGAGAAGACTGTGTGGAGACCTCAGAGCAACTTTTCAATATCTGAAGGGGCTACAGGGGAGCTGGAGGAGGACTGATAGGGACTGCAATGATAGGACCAGGGATAATAGGTTCAAATTGAAGGAGGGGAAATTTAGGCTAGATATTAGGAAAATTTTAAAGACATTTAAAAGAAGTTTTTTAATGTGAGGGTGGTAAGACACTGGCACAGGTTGCCCAGGGAAGTAGTGGATGCCCCAACCCTGGCAGTGTTCAAAGCCAGGTTGGATAAAGCCTTGAGCAACCTGCTCTGGTGGGAGGTGTCCCTGCCCATGGCAGGGGGTTGGGACTAGATGATCTCTAAGGTCCATTCCAACCCCTAAAATTCTATGATAATGTTCATCATTTTTTTGTCTTTGGTTCTATGAACTTTTCAAAAGAGCTTGGATAAGGGTCTCCACCTTTCAGGGACAGAGCCAACCCAACCAGGCAGACCAGTCACACAGCGAAGTTCTAAAGGGATAAGACAACTCATGATCACACAAAATACAGGTTTTACCTGCTTTCAGGATAGCTTACATGCAGAATGTTTCTGTAATTTTTTTAACTTTCTAAATAAACCACCCTTTAAAATCTATTAGTTTGTATTACTATTCCACGTACTGATAAAAAAAAATCCAGACTGGGTAAATTTCTACATACTTTTCTTAAGGTGCTTATAAACCGAATCAACCAACTGCAGGGAGCTTGTGACTTTCTGAAACTCCCATACGTCTCAGCATTAGCTGACAAGTTTACAATGACACAGAGATTTCAGGAGTACAAGCTAAATATGCAGAGTAAATCTTTGGCACATGCCAAGGAAAAAAATTGTGGTGCTTATCTAGCTGGTGTTAGCTGATATCACTGCTGGGGCTGATTCAATACAATTTATGATCCCTCACGTGCATGAGTTACTATTAATAAGAAGTGTTGAAATTACAGCATTGGGTACAGGAAGAGGTATTCACCGAGACTAAATTTAGCTGAGCGAAGCTAATCTCCATCCCCGGTTCCTTCTGTAGTCTGTGGAAATGTAAGCTTCTCTAGAAAGCAGCTCAGAGCATGAGCTCAATTTAGACTGAAGTTATGGTAGAGGCAGAGAACTGATTAAGTGTTTTCCAACCATGGCACAGGAAAAGGACTCTCCTTGTGCCTCCTCATCCTGGCCCTGCCTGAGCTGCATCTGATATTTGCTGGGGACTTCACTGAATCCAGTCAGTTGGCTAATGAACAGAAAACTACTCCAAGGGAAGAAAAGTGATAGTCTTCAGGTGATTAATGAGCTGAATGGGCTCAGGAAGAGATTAGAGAAGCATCAAAACTGGTGGGTGCAAGGGATAAGCAAGAGTGGAGGGCAGCACTTTGAGACTTGCCCATTCCTGCAGAGCTTAGCTTGTGACTCTGCTCTGCTGGGTAACTTTACCCTTGGCTGCTCTGTAAGTGGAGAGCTTTAATGGTGGAAGTGGCTTAAAGGAGTCCCTACACCCTCACTGTAATTTCCCACTCCTGTTCTTGTGCTGCTGTTGTGGGGGCTGCACAGCAAACTGATAGAAATTATCTCCCTGAAAACAGGAATGGGCTTTTGAGCCAGTGCAATCACAGCAATGCAGATAAGACAGCAGCAAACAACGATGCAGCGTGGGAACCTGCCCATGTTGGGGAAAAACATCAGACACTGGCTTAGCTTTCCCAGGCAAGAACAGTCATTTGGGAATAGGTTCCCCAGAAGGCTCCATTTATTCCCCCACCATAGCAGGAGAATTCAAGTCCTCTATTTTGCGGGCACCTCACTCAGGTGTCAGAAGGTCCAAGCTGGAAGTCTGTGTACATGCAGACAGCAGTGGGTGTCTGTGGAGGTTGAGAGGTGTCTGGATGAGGTGATGTGAGCAATAAGAATATGAACTACATCTTAAACTTGCTTTGGGACTGCCTTGCAGAAGTGAGGAACAGATCTGCAAGTCAGAACAGAAACTCATGTCTTGGTCTCTTTGCATAGAAGAGAGAGGTATCAATAGCCACACAACTGAATTCCAGCCATGAAGCACCTCACTGACTCTTCTTTCAGTATATAGTATTGATGTGTGCAAAAGAAAAATACAGTTCCTCACAATAATTAAAAAGAATCAGAGAAATGATAAGTGGGCACCTGTCAGATCCAAATCAAAGGTATTTTTTACAGTCATCCTAAAGTTTGTGGCTCAGTTTGCTTTGTCTCCAGCATTACAAACCACAGTAGAAGCTTGATTGGTTGAATAACTGGGATATGTTTTACAGTTTGAAGGAACAGATTCAAAATATGTCCATGGACATCTCGCCTGATATTTTGCATGTCACCCTCTAGGACCACTACTGGACAATGCAACCTCGCTTCCTGTGGAACTCATGTCTGTCCCCACTTTCCATAATGATTCTTTTTCCCCTGAAAAACCCTCTAACCACAGGAACAGATTAGCAGAGTCAGGTGAAATAAGCTGTGACTGAGGACACACCAGGAGTTTCTACAGCATTCAGATATGCACTGATTCACTGCACCTGCAGACAGTTCTCTTCTCCCTCCCCATGAATCCAACACCATCAAGGGTAGGATGATCCCCCACATCCCCTGATTGCTTTCTGCCAACTTCCATCAACAAATCTCTACCACCACAAGACCTCAGTGGGTTCAGAGCAAAGCATGTCCATCCTAGCCTTCACACAAAATTCAGATGTACTGATGGAGCCAAACATTCCTCAGTACATGGAAACATGTTAAATAATGCTTACTTGAAGCTCAGTTGTGTTCACAGTATTTTCCACAAAGCTTGCTCGGTGAATGGCAGAGTGGTAAGGGGCCAGAGTGCAATGTGGCAAAGGTCAGTTCAGATGTTAGTGGACACTTCTCAAATAGGAGGGTGGTCAGTCAGCCTTGACCCTTAGCATCAGCAATCTGTACTAGAGAGCATAGGCAGAGGTTTGTTTCTGTAAAACAGGTAAAAATACATTTGGTCTGCCTTCAGAATCAAAATAGGTTTTAACAAATTGTGGGATCATGTAAGTCAATGTCTAGGTGGAAGGGAGAGGGTTAGGATTCTTTGAAAAACTCAGTGTAAGCAATATCCAGACATGGGGATTCAAAGAGCATAGTACCTTCTCCAACTACAACACACATACAAGGAAACATGGAATCAACTCCTAAAGAGGTAATAAGTCCTGCAGTTGTGGAACTACAGAAGTCAAGAGACTGTATGTGTTTCTTTGTGAAGTGCTACTGAAAACCCTCCTGTAATGCAATGCATTATTGCGTTGTGTATTGTATTACTGTAATACAATATAGTATTGTGTTACAGGAGGTAATTGTTACCTATTCCCTAACTACTATTACAGGAGTTCTGTACAGCAGTACTGCAAAGACCTTCGTACCAAGATCAATTTTGGTGGCACACACCACTCTTGAGGCAGATGTGCTACAGTATGTGATTACAGGGGCTGATTGCACTAATGCAAAGAGCTCTTCAGTTTGATCATGGCCTTGCATTTGTGTCTGGGGAGGTGTTAGACTGACAAAGCCATATTCACTTCTGACATACAATGAACAAAATCCATACATAAAAACCTTAGGACTACCAAGTTTTCTGAATAGTTAATCAGTTCAGAGAAAAGAAATCCTCCTTATTTTGTGGAAAATCACCTACTGATAAAAATCACTGTCTGTATATCATACAACCTCTCATTTTTATATATTTTTGGTTCTATTTGGAAGGCATTGGCTGAATGTTCCTTGTAGAAGATGGACTTCTATTTATCCATGGATGGTGTACCAAATGGATTGCAGTGGAGCAGGAAATGTCGCAAAATATTCCTTTGATACTTTAAAGATAAAATTAGAAAGAATCTTCGACCAAAAATAAAATTGGTTAGGATGTTCTTTCCTGTTTTCTTTCTCTTAAGATTATACTTCACCAAAATGATGACAGAGATCCTACGAGGTCTTCCCAGCAGTTCCACTGGCACAGTGGGGAGGAGAACTGAGTGTGAGGATATGAAGAGTCACTGAGGGCACGGGAGAGAGGGAAGGTCCTTCCCAAGCCAGGTCCTTTGCCAGAGCCAGATGTGGGTATCATGTAAGCACTGTTTGCTCCATCTCTGTCTTATCACTTCATATAGCAGCTGCTGTTTCTCCTGAACTTTTTACTGAGCCAGAGCTATCAATGCAGTTTAGTTATTACAAACTGAGTGCAATTACTTACCTAACTGCAAAATTTATTATAATTTGTTTCCTTTGGCATAAAAAATATTCATTAAATGAGATCATCACATTTCACTCCTTTTACACTACAGTTCCCAAGAGAGAAACACAGAACCCACTTCCAGGCTTGCAGGAAGAAGTCCCATTTGTTCACCTACCATGACTCCCACAGCACTCCTTGTTCTGCTTCTTCACACCTGTGCAAGCAGTTGGAGATATTGGGGGTACTCACACACACTAGTGCCCCAAAACAAAGGGTTTATCATGATTATTTTGAAAATGCAGGTGATCAGGATGACTGACTAAGAAAGGTTTCCATCCTGTTACCTCTTCTACCAACACTATCAACTGTGGATCATCACTGTGCAAACTTGTGCACACAAGCTCGTGGTGTGTTTGTTTGGTTTTTTTATTAACTACATTATAAAGCACTCAACTATTATGAGTATGTTATCTGTATAACACTGTCTAATCTTTAGGCAAAAATTAAACAGAAACTAGGCTCACTGCCAAAAATAAGGAACTCTTCCTCCAAACAAAACCAGGATAAAAACAGCTTGCAAAACTGCTACTCCAAGATCACTTTTCTTTATTGTGCGATGTATTTTCCCTTCAAATGGCAATTGAGATGAATAAGCACAGAATGAAGATATAGGTGGACCAGAATTTTAATTCAGCATCCTCAGCATTGTATGTGACAGCACTTCATGGTTTCCAGCAGATCAATTCAGTTGTCTGTATTTTGCAGTGATGGACATCTAATTATTTTCTCTCCATTTACAGACATCTGAAATACTGCTTAGAGCATATCCATCCTGCAGGCCAATTACCTCATCTACCAGTGGGAGATCACCTATACCTTACATTCTCCTGCCACCAGACCTACATCCCACATTCTTGTGGTGTAATAGGTTCTTTCCCTTCCTAGGTTATGTTCTTCATGACTTAGGACTACAGTCATCATCAGACCATGGCCTTCAGGCCACCAACATTTTGCTGTGTGAAGCAGTCCCACAAATAGAGTTTTACAAGAGAGATCTCTGATTTTAACCAGGCTTAATTGTGGCTTTGAAAAAAAAAAAGAAACAGCGGGAAATCGTACCGACTTTCATGTGTTTTGGGAAGATACTGGGAGAGATACAAGTCATGAAGTACCTCAGACTTATCTAATTACACAGTTTGTATACAAACCAAAAAGTTAAACATGCTTAAAATGTATACACAAAAGGTATGTTGTAATTTTATGAAGGTTACCAGGCAAATTTATTTAGGCTGTGTCCCTTAACACTAGAGTTTGTTTTTCTGGAAAACTGCACTTCATCAAAAATGCCAAAGTTTCCAAACTAGAGGTGAACTTTGAAACCGTGACCTGTCACGAGGAGACTTTCCGTGTGACCTTGGGGAGATCTTTTCACCTCTCTGTGCCTCAATCCTCTATCGTCTGGAACAATAAGTAAGTAAATAATTAAGAGCAGGAAGAGGGATTAATCTTCTTTCTTCCACCCACCATCCTGCTCCTGCCTTTTCTATTTAGATCGCAAGGGCTTCAGGGAGGAGATTAAATACCCTGTGCTTTTAGCACTGTATTCAAAATGAAGCCTGATCTAAAGGGCCTAAGGGAGCTGTTGTAACATCTGGCAAATGGTCCAGTCTGCCTTTAAAAGCTTTAAGATCTTGCGAATAGGAAAGTGGCATTTTTCTCTCTATTTAATTATGAATGCTATGTTAATTGATTGTTGAACATAAGGAGAGAAGGATCCAGCCCAAAGAAGACATAATGCAGCAGTGAATGTTCCTCACAACAGGCACTGTCAGGACAAGAACCCTTGGTTCTGGTTCAGGAATGAGAACACTTTGCTCCAATCCTTCCCTAACCTCTCCAGAACTTTTTCATCTCCCCTCCTCCTTATTTCCTTAAAGCTGTCCATGTTCCCATTGCGAGTATACAGAATAGATTTTCTTACCCTTACATTTTATTGTCTAATTATTATTTACCTTCAGCTGTAATTTCAAAGTCTTGATTTGATTTTCTTATAGCAAGCTGCTACCTGAAGTGTCATGTGAATGGCTTAACTCACTTCTTTCCCTCCAGGGGACCTTTTGCAATGTCAAACAATGTAAAGAAGCAAAGTAGGTCATGGTTAGATAGTAATTTAAAGCCAGCATGGATCTGTACTGCTGCCCAGAAAAGCAGGTTTCACCTTTTACTCACCACCATGCTCACCACCTCTCTCATGCTGGCATCAGCATTTGCTTGGCTGCTTGGTGATCCACAGGGAATTAATCCAGTACTAACCTGGCAAAATACCTGGCAAACAAAATCAATGAAACTTTCAACTAGCTGCAACAACAGAAAAAAAAAAGTAACCATAGTTGTAGGCAGGCAGGGCCTACTCACATTTAACCCAGTGACTTATTTGGGAGGACTCAGGAATCTGTCATTTCATTCTCCTTCTTGTGAGAGAGAGTTAATCATGTGTGATGAGGAACCAAAAGCTTTCTGGTTTTTGCCCAGTAAAACTAAATGGATACCATTTACTGTTTCCCCTCTATTTTCTTCCTTTACAGCTAGAAAGAAGTAATCTTACAGCATTAGAATCTTTGCCATTCTTCCGTATTTTGCTTGTGTTGGTCCTGTAGGAATTTCAAGAAATCACTTCCTTCTCTACTCAGCAGCAGTGGCATATTGAATACCCAAATTTTAGTTTAGCCATTCGATGGCTTAGAGGAGTGTTGTATTATCTCATTTATACTGTTACTTACAGTGACAGATGTGCTTATTACTTTAACAAGGCATAAATTCCTGCTCCTGGGGCTCTTTCCACAGGTCTTATATATTACCATTTTAAAGGGATGCCCTACTGGGATATGGTGAATTGGAAGGAGTGTGATACGGATTTGGCCGAGGCCGAGGGCGAAGCAGAAGAGGTGGTGGCTCTGCATCAGGTTACATCCTTGTTGCTCTGCATCAGGTTACATCCCTTGTTCCTGCCAAGGCGCTGCTGTGTGACTCCAGGCGTTCCATTGTGGGGATTCGCTCAACCCCCAAACTTTGAAACCGCAGCCAACCGCAGGGCAAAAATCAGAGAGCACAAAAATCAGGCACCGCAGACTTGAGCAACTTTGCCCTGGGAGGAAACCAAGTAAACCACTTTATTTCTGCACAACTCCTTGCTTGCGGTGCACGTTCCTTCTGGCAGAGCCCGTGGCCCTGTGAAGCACAGGCAATACCCGTTAGCCACGGGGGAAGGTGAAGGCAGAGGGGAGGCCACGAGTCACCGACGCAGTGCCCCGGGACAGAGGCGCC
>NW_008682579.1:0-210 GCF_000695815.1 Acanthisitta chloris
TTGGGTGCTATGGGGCAGGTTTTGGGCCCTATGGGTCTCTGGAGTGTGGACACAGCTCTGGGTCTCTGGGGCTGCTGTGGGTCAGGGCTGGGGGTCACCCCAGGGGTCACCCCAGGGGTCAGTCCATTGGTCACTCCATTGGTCACTCCGTGGGTCACTCCATTGGTCACTCCATGGGTCAGTCCATGGGTCACTCCGTGGGTCAATCCA
>NW_008682580.1:0-1007 GCF_000695815.1 Acanthisitta chloris
TCTACTGCCTTATAAATAAGGTGCATCCTTTCACCAACTGCAGGAGTTCGTATACAAAGAGGCAACGCTATTATCATCTTCTTGAATATCTCGTGACTCACCTTTATTATTTACAAAAGTGATTCTTCTATTATAAGCCCCCACTTATCATTGGTTAACTACTTTTACTAGCCCACCTTACACACAATATAATTGGTTATTAACATATCAGTCATAAAATGCCTCAATCATTGTTCTCTACCTCTAACCATCTTCAGCTTCTGCATCCCACAGCCAGGAGCTGCTTATCTTGCTACCTTCTTTTCACGTTCCAACCGCAGCAATGTCCATGAACAGCTTGGCTTGCCGCTTGTTCAAGCCCTGCTAGCAAGGCTGGATTTCTCGCATGTCTGTTAGCAATCAGAAATTCTTCCACAAATACCCCGTTTGTTTTTGAGCAATGGAGACTTGCTTCATGGCTTTTCTAATCCTTCCAGAAGTTAATCTTAAAACACATGCTATCAACATTAACAACAAACCTATAAGAAACAAATGATTAACCTTATTTTAACTAAATCTTTAGCCCACCCAAACTATACCTTATTTTGGGCACCTAACAGTATTTATAGTATAAAGTCTCCCGTACATGCAGCTATGCACTGATCATGCAACTTTTGACTGATTGTCAATACATACAATTCTTACTTATGATAGGTTACAATTTTAACCTGCATCCCGCTGTTACATCCTGGGAAACTGATAGCAAGGATTGCATAGTATATATGAGAATCTAAATAATAGCACTATTCTAGCTTGTTAGCAAAATGACTGTCCTGGGTTGCAGTGTAGGGGTAGCCAATGGTATGTATTATATTGTCGTCTCCACAGGGGTTAAAACAGGTGGGGGCAGTGATCGTTATCTCCTCCTGGTCCCTGATGGCTCCCTCAGGGAGCTGTCTCTGTTTAATGGGCTGTCTGGGACCCATGCATGCGTAGAGTTACGTCCCATTGTGAGATGCCTCACCCCA
>NW_008682581.1:0-5270 GCF_000695815.1 Acanthisitta chloris
GAGGGGCGCGTTGAACCCCGCGGGGTGCTCTGCGCGCTCCCTGCACACTTCTATCCGCTAAGGCTTTTCTGAACGGAGCCTGGCGCTGAGTTAAGCTGATGTTAATAATAAAACCACCCTGATTTACCCCAGTGAGAGAAAAGCGAACCCGTAGTCAGGGTGGTAAAACGACAGCGGAAGCCTGAGGGCGGCCAGGTTGATAGCGAAGGGCTAGCCTACAAATAGAAGTCTGTGCTCTTAAACAATAATCAAAACTAAGTGTATTAGGGAATTGTGCTCTTGGAGAATTAAAGTGTATAGGACACGGTTGCTGGGCTAGAAATGGGAGATCGTACATTTCAGATAATAATTACAGCCAGGTGTATAGGATATGTGCTTACCAGGCTAGAAATGGAGGGAACTGTGTGTTTTAGGCAAGATGTATAGGACATGTTCACTGGGCAGGGACCAGGGCATGGATGGGTGGGACAAGGAGATAGGAGAACAAAGATGTTATCAATATGTACACCTGGCCTAGGCAAAACCCCAGAAATAAAAGGACTAAAGGTACGACAAGGGCGTCCAGAGTTCACAGACTAAACTGCTAGGTGGTCACAAAAGCAGACCCCTGGGACCACCACCTCAACTTAGGCACCATGTCCAGTATTATGATAAGGGGAAGTGTTAGGATCATGATGGAAATTACTGATTATGTTTGATTTTGTATAAAACACTGGAGTTTTTGGAGTTGGGTATGCACACTGGGTGGAGCAATCCCCTTTGCATCCGGCTCTACAATAAATAATACCTGTTCTTAACAGTAAATTGGTGCCAAGGGGTTTTCCTCCCGATTTCAGTGACAGGGTGGGTGCCTGGTGGGCTGAGCACAGCAGCAGCACCAGGCTTGAAGCCTGCAGTGCTGGTAGAGAGCATCCAGGAGCAAAGTCCCATTGTTTCATTTGGGCCTGAGCAGCATTTCCTCGTGGCAGCCCCCATAAGCTGTGTCTTGGACAAACTGGCAGTCTCCTTTTATGCATCGGCCACCTGGAAATGTGGAGCTGTTTTGCAGTTTTGAAAGCTGTGGTACATGTTCCCATAGTAACACACTGCAGTTTTGGGAAGGGTGACGTTTTGGCAGCTGGGAAGAGCCTAACTCTGCAAGGTGCTGAGCCCCTGGCAGCTCCCAGACCGTCTGGCAGCCTTACTGGGAGTTTGCCGATAGCCAGTGCTCCTTCTGGTGTGTGGAGCTGCTTGGCAGCTGGTTTGGGAAGTGGGTGTAGCTGTTGACCTGCCTTGATCTGGCTTTCTCCCTCAGCATGAGGTAGTGATTCGGCTGTGTTGGGAATCTTTTCTTGGGTCTCCTTGCAGGGGGCTCGCTCATCTTGATACATGAAACCTATTTCAAGAGAAGACCAAGGATTTGCACTTTGTCAGCAGAGCCCCCAGTGTAAACTAACTGTCCCTTGGGGGTCTTTAGTTTGTTGAAATACCTAACCAACTCCTTGGAAGAGACACTTTTTTTTTTGAGCAATGTGAATGTGGCTGCTGCTGTACACTGTATATAACACTGTCTGTGTTCTCTTCCCTGCATATTTGCTTAACCATCTTCTCTTTGCTAATTCTCTTTAATTTCTATCAGAACGCAGGTTTTAAGGTGAATGGAAGTTCCTACAAAAGGAGAATTTCAGTTACCTTTTTATGGTGAAAAGAATTAATACAGAAGTAAATTTATATTATATCTTACTTAGGACCCTTTTGCACTCAAGCTTTTGCAAAACGAGCTTTTACAAACATGAATTTTGAAAAGAAAATGAATGTTAAGTCCCAAGACTGGAACATGTGATAACAGAATATAATAATAGGAAATGTTAGTTGTGTTTTGGATTTCAAAATTTACGGTGCATGTGATGTTGTTTAGTTACTGCATTTGAAAAACAGAGGGGATAATGTAATTATATATAATTAATCACAAAGCCCAAATAGCACATCTGGGATATTTGTGATAAATAGTTTATTCTTTAATGACCTGTAGCCCAAGAAATACTCAGGGGAGACACTTGTAAATAACTCTGTGTGATGGATATTATGGAAATTTAGTGATCTGGTTTTAGAAAGTGCCTGAATAGAAAAATACATTTATCTAATGCATTTTTAATTGCAGAATTTCTATTTGGTTAAACTAGTATTGTAAGGAGATGGGAGTTTTGTTGTCAGTTAGCCAATGCTAAGTATTTATCTTTAGTCTTTTACTTTTGGGAAATGTGCCCAGGAAGTAATGAATGGGGTATTTATATTAACCAGGCAGAGGCTAATGTTCTAGAAAGATGGGAGGCTGAAAGAATTCTGGATTTGTTAGGTGCACTGGTTGCTATAGTTGAAGCCTTGGAATTCCATTTCCATTTAGCAGTGAGTGAGACAGATGTTACAGATGGCTGTTTCCCACTGAAACTCTTGCCAGCAGTGCCTTAAAGTGAATCGTGTGGAGTTTATACACTGGTTCAGGTCTCAGACTCTTTTGTGCCTGCTCTCGTTAACTGGGATACATCACTGTGTGTGCTCTGCCTTACACTTAATATCTAAAAATTCATTCCTCACCTGCAGCCTCACTTACCCCATGTTTAATTGAAATTTGCCCAGCAGATTCTTGATTCGCAACTGTAATGATTTCTCCTATCATTTTGGAAGCAATTAGCATGTTACAGGTGTCCCTATGACCAATAATAGGAGAAATCCTTGATGTACTGGAGCTGTGTTCAGCTTTGTGCTTATACCAGAAAATCAATTAATTTGTTTTTCCTTCATTGAAATATTTTGATATATGATCCTTCTCCATAATAGATTTTCAGGGAACTGAATTTAAAACTTAGTTCTTTAAGCACTATAACCCTGTTTATTTTGCTGAAAATAATAACAAAATCTTGCCTGAGGTAGCCTGGGACATTTTCTTCTATTGATGAGCACCAAGAATTTTTTAAAATAAAAATTAAATAATGCATAGTTCAAATGAACCATATGTTAAGATTCCTACCCTCCTTCTCTCCTTTCTTCTTAAATGTCTGTCAAGGATGTAACTCTGACTCCTTTGGCCTTACAGTGTTGCTTGCTATGCCTGATGAAAGAAAATAATTTTGAAAAAGAAAACTCATCACAATGGTTAATTGTCCCTGGTTTTATTATTAAAAAATAAGTCAATTAAGCAAAGAAGCCCCATGAACGGCACACAGTAATCACCTCTTAGACTGGAAACATGTAAAAAGTGTATACTATATTTTTATGGCCTTATGCAAAACTCTCCTCTTTGTTATTTCATAAAAGCTTCACTCTGAGTTTTACTTCTGTGAATTTCTTTCTAACAACAGCATGCTTAAACTTGGGATGGCTTAGCAAAAATTTAGGTTCATGTATAAATAAAGAAGGAGTAGTGTATAAGGAGAAAGAAAACTAGCTCTTGTTCGGTGGTCTTAGCAAATCGATTTCCCAAATCCCTAAGAAAATGTGAATTAGCACATGTTGTTTGGTTTGGGTTTGTTGGGGCTGTTAGCTTGATTTCTTCAGAATGCTCTTTGCTGGGTGTTGTGATGAGACTCCCTACACTAGAGAGTGCCAGTGTGACAGGAACATAGAGAATGAAGCACATGGCTTGGGACACTGGGAGAGGGACAGAGGTGGAGACTGCCCCAGCTTGCTGCAGTAGCTCTGGCTGGGTCAGGGCTGGGTGTGTGGTTCATCAGATAGTGCTGGAGGGGGCTTGACTAGGAAAGACAAGACATCTGTGCAGGCTGGTAAGGAGAGAGAAGAAAGCAGAGACAGAATGGTGATTTTCACCTTCTCCAGACCTCTGTTTAGTGCTTCAAAGGTGGCTGAGCAAAGGCTTGTAACGTCTCATGGACATCAGTGAGTACTCAGTGGAGTGCAGTCTGAAAATCACTAGGCCGCCTTGAAGAGTAGTGATTATGATGAAGAAAATGTCCAGCAACTGGAGGTTTAGGATTCTTTTAAGGTGATGAAGTAATATGTTAATTATAGGCACTTGTTTTTAATACCAGAATTCCATTTTTATTCAGTTGTTAGGAAGGAAGGAAACAGCAAAAGGAGTATTTTGGGAAAAGCAGGTGATGGTGGGAAGACTAATTCTTACTCTACTCTTGGTTCCTGATTGGCAATTCTCCAAGCCTACCAAATATAAGACAAATTTGCATTGCTGCAGTGTTGATGCTCAACTTTTTGCAAGAAAGCTAGATGGAAAACTGTGAATCTGCCTGTTCTACAAGCAGACTCCAGTTTTCAAAGCTAGGTGAACAGAAGAAGAAAAGTAATCTCTTGAGTTTCAATTGGTTGCCTTCAAATTTCTGTGGCATGTTATGTACCAAATCAAAGAAATGGTTCCTAGTTCTCTATGAGACTGAAACACATCCTAAAATTCTTTATTAAAAATCCATCTGCATTCTTGCATTCAGGTATTGCATTTAATAATCGCTCAGCTGCACCAATTACCTTATGTTCACTATAAACATTGGCTGTGAAACGTAGGTGTACTCTACCAGATGGGATTGCTTATATATGCACAAAGGCAACATCGTTCTCAAACATGGTATTTGTTCTGAAGATCAATATCAATTTTCTCAGCAGCTAAGCTAGCAAGTGACATGCCTTTGACCAAATAAAAAATCGCACAATGAAGGAGAGATGTTTGTGTGTACAAGTCAGGATGGCATTTATAATGTACAAGTGACCAAAAATCACCAGGAGAGCATTATGCAACTTACTCTGCTACTAGACTGCAGTCATTTAAAACTTGGCTGTTTCAGAAGCCAGAGAACAGTGAGACCTATTGCTGGGAGACAGCAAAGCTGCATAATGTTATGTTCATAGACAGGAAAGGTAAGCTGAAGTTCACATTTTTGAAGCCCATACAAATCCTGCTGCTTGGACCTCACTGGAATTCAGGTTTTAGGATTCTTTCAAGAATCCTATAAGAATCGCTTCAGTATCTGGGTCAGTTGTGGTTATGTGCAGAAGCTGGAGTTTGGTGTGAATATTCTGTGGAAGTTAGCCAAGGCAGCCCTCCACTAAGGAAAGGTGAAGTCTCAGTCTCTCAGTAGCCTTGTCCTGTCACATCAAAAGGAGTCTGAAGGACGGATGACTTTCTGCAGACTTGTCTTGGCCCTTTTTTGTAGAGAATAGAAAGAACTGCACTTAAATTTTGAAGTTTCTAGTGATGCTTCTTGCCAAAAAAAAATGAAGCTGCTGTGGATGAGAAGAGGTTTTTCTTGTGAGGTTAGTGAGGCAGG